>NW_009932268.1:46697-47112 GCF_000696875.1 Nestor notabilis | reverse complement strand
GCAGCAGGAAAGCTTTTCTCTTTCCTAAGTGGAAAGTTGTAATAATTTGCCTAAAGGCTTCAATTAATGCACTGGAGATGAATACAGTCTGTGATTTCAGTGCCCAGGTAATTTCCTTTAGCCACATGCCTTGCCACAGTCTTGTGCATAATCTTGCCAAAAGGCAATGATGAAATTATTAAAACTTCCTGTTTGAAGTCACTGAAGTGACTAAAGGTCACTGATCTTTCAGATCAGAAACCCTGTTGCTCATCCTTGCATCTTTCATCAGGGAAAATAAGACACATCAGGTTTAGACACTGAAACTTGCAGTGTGATTGCTGGGTTGTGTCGTCTTGGTCACTGCTCACTCTGACAATTGTCTATAAGGTGGATTCATTCAAATGGAGGTGTTTGCAGGATTGCATCAACTTTC
>NW_009932268.1:1782-46666 GCF_000696875.1 Nestor notabilis | reverse complement strand
CAAACATTCAACAGGAGATTGTCAACATTATGCCATTTGGATGGGGGTAAAGGATTTATTTAATATTAAGCAATAATGGGATGAAATAAAGTCTAGGTAGCTATTTTTCCCCTCTATCAGTGCAAAATGTTTCAATAATTCCAGTGAAGCATTTTGGAAATGTTTCTTTTGGCAAAATAAAATAATCACAAGGTCTGATGATTTGTCTTGACATTGGGCTGCAGGAAGTATTTCCACAGGGATGGAAAAATCTTTTCATTTTACTGAGCTGCTTTGCCAAGCTTAGAGAGAAACCTAAGCCTCTGAAGCTGAGTGCTTTACTTCTGGTGATGCAGTGTGCACCAAGGAACTGTGATGTTTGTAGATGTTTACCTCCATGGAGTGCTAACCTGAGCAAATAATGGATTTGATCATGTAAAGGAAAAAAGTGATGAAAGGAATTAACTTTAAATGTGTTCACAGTAGCAGCTTCGCTGAGAAAGGGAGTACAAATAGGGTAATGTAAAGAACCAAGTTCTCTTCTCCTCCCCACGGTTCAGGTTATGCTGCCAGTGGTGGAGCATGGTGCTTTCTGGCAGACACACACTTGCTTTGCAAAGCAGAAATGATCACAATAAATACCAAGTGCTTTCCTATGTGTCTACTTTAAACATATTGCTGGCTTTAATAATAAAAACCTTCTGGGAGATGATAAAAGAACAGAGCGAAAGCAAAGGCAGAATGTTACCCCGAGGTGACCATTTCATTGGTGATGCTTTATCATGAAACTAAGTTTGCAATTTTCATGTATCGTATGTCCCACAGGATGCAGTTTTGGTGGCATATGGCAGAGTATCACATTAATGTTTTATCAGGATCTTGTGGGTAACTTTATTGAGGTCTCCTCAGAGGGAAGCTGCAAACCAGCCCTAGCAGCCTGCAGAGAGTCTGGGAGGATGCTGTGAGAAACCTTGCTGGAGGGATCCTGATGGCTTTGAGGGAACGCAAGAGGTATCAGGGAGCTTGATACAGACTGGACAATACATATTCATGACAAAGCCTACAAAGAAATCCTAAATCAGCTTAAGTGGGTGGTTTGCTGGGTTTTAGCTCCTGTTTGGGACATCAGCAATGTTGTCAGTCATATTTTCTTTAAAATTTGGTACCTGTAGAGAATAGAAATCAATGTTGAGTGTAATTGTGGTTACTGGCTTTAGGGCCGCTGCTTTGTGAAGGTGCCGTGCATCTGTGTCCTTTGTGCCTGTGATGTGTGCCAAGCCCTTGACTTGTTTCTGTGCTTGACGACTGAAGATAAAATTAAGACTTGATGATTATTAAAAGGAGAAGGACATACAGTTCAATGGGTGACTGCGCAAACTATGAGAGGGGATCCATCAGAGCAGACTGTAAAGTCTCTAATGTGGAATCTGGGCATTTCTTGGTAGCAGTGCTGGAGAAAGGAGATGTATGCTTAGGATCCTGGTTCCCTAAACGTCTTTGGTCACATTCCTGAGCCTCTTGGTGCCTCAATCCTTTGTTTTCTCTGTTTTAGTGAAGAAAATACATGAATTGTGTCATATGCAGTGACATGAGCCTCTTACTTCCCTTCAGCAAGAGAGTGCGAATCTTTCTCGTGCAAGGCTTGACCCCCCTGTGTCAGGAAACATCATTTCTTTTTTGGGAACTAGGAGATGGTAAAAATTAGATGATGAAAATTAGAGGATGGAGGAAATAAGAGGTTTTCTTTGGACTGAAAGGCCTGTTCTCCTGCCAAGGCAAGCCTGCTACATCCTACCAACCCATAGATGAACTTCTACTGTGCTTTGAGATCTCTCTGTGATGCCACATAATAAGCACCTATGATACCTATAAATACAGACAACATTTGTGGCCAGGCTGTTGCTACTTGACCTTTGGAGCTAGCACAATTTATTGCTGATCTCCATGGCCAGTCATAAGAATTTAGTATGTTTAGGACCCCTATTCTCTGTCAGGTGTCAATGAGTCCATAAAGCCAGTTTGTTAAGGAGGAGGTAGTCAAAAGACACCCATATACCTGCAGAAACCCAACACTTTCAAGCCTGTCTTGTTCCCCGACGCAAGCCAGAGCACATGAAGAAAATGGGACCCTGATATTTGTTGGGTGAAAAAGACTTCAGATTTGTACAAGAAGTTTTATTTCCATTTTTGTTATTGTTACCATCAGGTTTGTACATAACAAATCAAAGCTGTTCAATCCCAGCTGATGTGGGAACAGCGGGAAGAAGTCTGGTGCAGTCTGAGTATTCACAAAGTGCCATTGTACAAATCTCTTGATTTCAGACCTTTCAAATTTCTGCCTTCATTGCTTACAGTATTTCCCTGTTTTCCCTTCAAGCCTGCGTCTCCCTGAAGCCAGACTGGTAACATAACCAGAAAGGGTGGTTCTTGCAGTGGGTTTCAACAGCACATTAATAACTAATCAAGGCTGGAATCATAGCAGGTGGTTAAAAAGGGCCTGTTGGTCATCGTTCTGAGCTCTGGCAAAAAGCCTGCCCTGGAAAATGTAATTACAGTCCAAAAGAATACGACAAACACTGCCAAAAATAATAAAAGTAGATCATCATCCAAAGCCACACCAGCTGAAACATGTGGCAGTTCCTGCGGGCCAGCCAAGCGAGATCCTGCGGCATCCTGGGCTGGAGGCAGTAGCTCACTTCCTGCGTGGTGTCGAGCTTTCATGGATTTGGGTCTCCATTCCTCTGCATGGAGGAGAATGTGGCAAATTATGAAGTTTCCCACAACAGAATGTTTTGAGAACAAAATGTCTGAGAGAGCAGCGCTTTTATTACTTCTTAATTTTTTAATATGGCTAATAAATCATGCAGTATGAAAATTCATCCCATGAAAGTGACAAAGTTTTTCCAAACCCCAAAATAATAGTGTTCCATTTTGAAATTCCGAGAAGGAGAATTTTCAACATCCTGTCCTTCTTTTCCCCCTTCCCAAAACGCAAAGTAAGTATAAGCAGCCAAAGTCTCATAAAGCCTCCTGACTTCATCCGCTACATGTTTCCAGTAGCACACTGGTCTATCAAAAGCTTTCTGACCAGTTTCACTTACCAGAACTTTGCAATAAGGATAAACCTTATGGAATGACAATATAAGAAGCAGGTGATTTGAAAATTGCAGTTTCCAGCCTCCTGTCATGTGCTCTGTAGGATTCCTCCCTGTAGCAGTTTTTTCAGGTGGATTATTTTAAATGTATGAGTATCTCAACATGGATCACGTAGCAGGACTGGGCTTGGAAACGCTAGCACGGGCAGTTTGGCTGGCAGGACTTGCAGCATATGGGTGGTAACAAGCTCTATAAACCTCTTAATCCAGCTGAGGTCCAGCCAGAATAGTTCGGTTGTCTGAAACTGGTCTCATTTTCTGAGCACTTACATCTGTGTTCTTAAGGGGTTAACTCCTTCCAGGAGGTGATTGCTGGAAGCAGAGTAATAGTCAGGGAAATTAGAGCATCCCCATGAATTCATTAACTGAGCCACACTGGAGGTGTGCAGGAGCCAGTGAGTGATGGTACACGAGTGACTTTTAGGAATACTACTCTGAGACATTAGCAGTTACTCAGTTGTGTGCAATCCCTTTTTTGTCTAACCAGGGTGAAGGAATATTTACAAAGAAAAGCAGCTTGAAGGCAAAGGTTTGGGAATTAAGAGGCTTGTATTGATTTAAAAATTAAAGTTAATTTCTTTTTCGTTTTTTTAAACCAAACCAACCAACAAATACCAAAGCAACAAAGCTGCACCTCCACTCTATTGAAAACATGAACCCCGACAAAAAGTAGCAAATCCAGAGGAGGAGATCTCTGTACAAAGTGGGAATTGGGCACTTACCACTAAGCCGTTACTCCCAGGAGAGTGTCCGTGCAGAGCCACAGCAGCTCCTGAAAGGTTGTTGAGCACTGGGAAAGAGGACAAGTACAGGAACAGTTTTGGAGGTCCTGTTTCAGTCACAACAGGGTATCATGCACCTTTCTATGTTCATCCTACTCATCCCACGAGGATTGTTTCCCTCAAGTGACAGCTACTTCCAACTAAATACCTTTAACTGGGCCATTCTGATATGTTTGATTTTAAATAGTATATTTAGGTGCTTTTAATTCAATTCCCAATCTAAAAGGCAATCCCAGGTCCACTGTGGGATAGATGTGCTGTCTTCTTCCAGAGCCTCCGTCCTTCCCTTTCCTGGAGGGCTGGAAAAGGGCTTTGTTTTCATCTTTCCATTGTGGTTGTGGGTACATAATTAAGGGAGACAAGCCCATAATGATAGCAGCAGCTGTTCTCTCCCCTGGGGAGAAAGAGACTCTTCAGGGACAGGGTCTTCCTTGGCACCAAGGAAAATATTCTATGAAAGCGGCACTAGAGGGGCTGGCAGCTCCCCATGGCTTCCAAGTTGGAGAGAAACCTCCACGTAGCCTGTAAGTTTGGGAAGTGGAGGGAAGGCTGGGCACTAGGGATGACATGCTGAATAACGCTCCATCGGGAACATAGTCCTCTGGATCCAGCCTCCACGTTTTGTGCTTATAATGCAACTGACTGCTAGAAATTATATGGGAAGTAATCGTAGATTGGGGGATTATCCTGCATCCAGGCAGCCTCCCCATCCCCCAGAACAGACTAGCGTCTGGCATCTCTCAGACTTCACCCCTTGGGGTGAGTGGGGGGGACATTTAGAGGGGTTTGTCTGGGCCTGCTCAGAGATGTTTTATCAGAACATAGTGCTGTCCCACCCATACATAGTATGTATTAAGTCTTGCCAAATTTCTCTTGCTGAGAAGTTTGTATAGAGCCCATTGAGAAGTTAAGATTGCTGTGGAGCTGAGCACATCTAGAGCCACAACCACATATTGTCCAGAGCGATCCTGCAGATGTTATGGGGAGACCTCAGCACACACTTGCCACTGTCCCAGCAAAGCAGATGGAGCTGCAACCTGTACAAGGCCAAGGGCTGAGCATCCCCTTGTAGTGAGGGACCTCAAAGGGAGAACACGGATGGAAAGAGGTACAAGGATCCTGTCGTCAAGCAGTGGCTGCTCACTAGTAGAAGTCTGTCAGGTCCCAGGCTAGCACCCTAAATGTCTGGCCATGCTCTGTGAGAAGAAAAACGTGGATTTGATCCAAAGCCAGCTAAGGTCAGTGCAAGAGTTCCCATAAAACTCAGTGATAACTGGGTTAGTGCAAAGAATGACTATTGTCAAGAGCAAATACTTTTCTCTAATGGTGTTTGCAATAGAAGGAAGTGGAGCAACAGAAGTTTTGTTTTTAATTTCCTTTTCTTCCTGAAGGCTCAGCCATTATTAGACCAGATTAAATCTATTCTGCAGAGGAAAGTGAGCACTTTCCTAAATGTTTGGTACAGATAACAGCACGAGATTCCCAGCAACTTGCCCAGCATCATCGGTGATTCCCAGGCCTCTTCTTGCTTCAGAAATTTAGGATGGGCTTCCCCACTACTAGCGGGTAAGTGCAGCCCACTGTGCAGCGTAGTCCCTACCCAAGCAGCAGCCAGGCAAAGGGAGATTGAAGAGGCCTCACAAAAGATGTGAAAACTGCTCTTGCACAGTGAGTGTTTTGCTTGGTGGCTTTTGGTGAGGGCAAGGGGTTGCTCAGACAGTTCTTGAGGAGCTGATGCTTTTCAGCCACTCTTTTCTTCCTGCTTTCCTTTGCAGAGGGGCAAAAACCATTTATTTTGTTGCTGTTTAATTGTCCTGAGATTTTCCTTCAGACTTTTTGAAATTAAAAAAACCCACAACCATGAAACAAAGGAATAAAAGTCATTTAGAACAGCATGTGTTCCCTGGGAGCCATTGGCTGAACTGGGAGCCCTGGAGCAGGGATGATAGGGACTGCAGGGCAATGGGAGGTTTTCCTTGGCACAGAAATACCTGAACAACAGAAATGCAGACTTTCCACCTATGTTCCAGAGACTGATTCTGTGGCAGGTGCTGTCTTTGGGATGGAGAACAATGCATGTGTGTGTGTTTAACAGCTTGATCACCTGGGAGGAAGGGGGATTTAGGGAGCTGCAGGTTGTTGGTGTATCCAGCACCATACCAGACTGAATGAATGGAAAATATCTTCTCTCGCTGATGCTTAAGAGGGGAGGCCTTGACATCCAGGTCTTGTCAGCGCAAGGAATAAATGGCAAACACCAAGTTAGAGGCATTAAAAGGAGTGGAAATGCAGCAGTGGTCTTCTGCTGCAATCAGGTGAGAGGTGGGAAGAAGGAGTGGGGAGTTCTGCAGGGAAGAGCCTTTCAAACAGCGAGGCTGGCATGGAAGAGGGTCAGCAGGGAGGAAACACAGCTGAACATTTCTTCCCGACTGCATCACTGCTTAGAAAAGCAGCAAGCTGTCTGTATTGACATAAAATGTCAGTTTGAAATGGAACTTGCTGTTTTCTCGTTTAAGGTATGTGGGATGGGAATGGGATACCCCCAAGACTGAGGTTAAAATGAGAGGGAGGAAGTCCTGGCAGCTTTATCCTCAAATGAATGTGTTACGTCTGTGCTGAACGCAGTGCACAGCTTCAAAAATAAATAAACAGAAAAGGAAGGTGGTGTCGCACCAACCCCCAAACTGATGCCAAAATTCCCATTTTTCAGTCTCTGAGATTTGCCCTGGATGTGTGAATAGCTCATTGTACTCTCAGTCGTATGATCAGTTCGTGTGTTTTTTCCCTAGTGTATTTTAGCATATAAGGAGGATGAGAGGTGCTGACTGGTGGAGAATTCAAGTGCTGGAGATAAAACTGAGCAGGAGCCTCAGAAGGGGCTCATGTCTATTTTAACAAACACAGGTTGCGCTCACAGGTAGACAGCTTGTCCGAGCAGGGGAATAGGGATGGGATGGATTTTGTGCAGTTGTCTAATATACCGTGGATTGGTTTGGATTGGAAGGGACCTTAAAGCTCATCCAGTTCCAACCCCCTGCCACGGGCAGGGACACCTTCCACCTGACTCCTGTTCAGGATCAAAACCACCCGATGTTACGTGAGAAATCAGTCAGCACATCAGAGAATTGCAGTCCTGTGTGGAGAGGGAAAAGTGCCCTGGAAGTACATTTCCATACTAACCTACTGCTGACACAATTCCTGGGAAAGAATGCAAAGAAAACTGCCTTTAGCTGAAGCAGCACCACAGATAGAGTAAAACAGGCATTTGTGTTTAAGGGCTGGGAGGAGATGAACGCAGATCAAAGACATGTGACTTAAACCCTTTAAAGAGCATACTTGGCATTTGAGCATATCTTTTCTTCTTCCAGAATCCCTTTTGTGGATGCTTCCCAAGGTAATTAGCATGGAGAAAATAGGCTTAAAAGGTGGAAATGGCTGGTTCAAGCACACAGCTATGTATGGCTGATGTGTTTTCACTTAGCATTGTGTAAGGCTCGTGTGTAAGGGTGTATACAGCCTGCTCTGGGTTTTCACACTGTAGCTGGGTACATTCTTACAGCTGCTTCTTAAACTGAGTTGACTTCCTCTGATGAGATAACCAGCAGATTTCAGTGGTACACCTGACTAGGCTTTTTGTGATACACCAGACTAGACAAAACCCCCTTTTGTTTCTTTCTTTGTTTGCTTTTTGCAGGAAGTGATGAAAAACTGGACTATTAAGCTCTTTTTCAGGAGTTTGCCTAATGCAGCCTCAGTCTTTGATCTCTTGCAATATATGCCCAAGCTACCTGTTAATCATTTGGAGCAAGAGACCTATCTTTTATGGGCATTAAGCAATATGTGTATCTTCAAGGATGCTGCTTTACATAAATAAAGCATTACCATCTGCATTTTGGCAGAGGGCAATGGAGACACATCATACCGTGTGGGAAGATCTATTAAACCACCACGTGGTGCATGTGTTTTTGGAAGCACTGTCTGACCAGGATGCTTGCATGGTTTGATGCGATTCTTCACGTTGCTTATATGTAGAGTGTATGTAAATATTAGGAGACAAGGCATCAGAGTGATTGCAGCTTAAGTAGGAAAACACTGCTACAACAATGCCACTGCGTTTGTAATCCTCCATGAGTGTTCACTGCTTTTGTTAAATATGCAGAGACTGATGGAGATCGCTAGTGGATTAGTGTCTCGTATGACTGGTGCCAGGGATTGATTAGCATAAGCAAATTTCTCCTCTGGCTTCTCATCAGGAAGGAGAGAAATAGAGCAAGCAGTCCCTCCACTGCCTTGAAGGGTACTGGGGTGCTAAGGAGAATAACTCAGGAATGGGGTATAGTGTGCTCCCAGCGTCAACTGTTAGGACCAAAGTAATCCCAAGACTTGAAGTGGGAGCATCCCCTCCTTGCAGAGCTCACAGATTGTGGCTACTTGAATTTTTTGTTTGCTTGCAAATGCAGTTTTGAGGGTTGTGGAGCTTTTGTCATTGTGTGATTTGTTTCTCTGCAATCTTGTTGATCCTATTTCAGCATCTGGTCAAAGCAGGGACCTTAATACCAGTACCAACAGGGCTCTGGGCTGGGTTTTGGTTGGTTTGGGGTTTTTTTTGCTTGGGTTTTCTTTATTTCTGTGCTTACCAGAATGAGGGCACAAGCTGGCCCAAGCCAGCGAATGGGTGGGTGTTTGAGCCATCAAATGCACCTAGTCCTTATGGAAAATTCAGGGCTGGGTGCTGAGCTTGTGCTCCTAATGCAAAAGTTCAATCACTTTTTGTGCTGCTCTGCAAACGTTATGTGTGCGCATCAGGATCCCCTAGGACTGTCAGTTGTTGGTATAACATTGATCCCTTCAAATGTAGCCTTGATAGTGCTGGGGACAGGGATTTGCTGATAAAACAAACTTAAGGCTTGGTTATAATTGCAAATGCAGGATAGTTCACCAGGCAAAATACCCACTTATAGGAATCAGAGTTCATCTTAAAGTCAGCAGACATTTCCATGGATAAATCCTGAATTCTGGTGGAAATCAGTATTTAAAGGGACATTGGTAGTCTGGGGAGAAACCTCCATGTAAGGTACCTTCAAGTCCTAGCAACCTTTTTAGGGATTAACATCTGAATGCTAAATATAAGCCAGAAGGAAGAACTGTGCTGCGAAGAAGTTAAGTATCAGGCAAGAGGAAGGCTACTACCTCTCTCTGCAGCCCTGGAAGAATCACATTAGGGGTTTGCATTTGGCAGTATAAGTAAATGAACCCCCCCAATCAGCCCGAGATATAACCATTAAATCTTACTAAACACAGGAGTAAATAAGTTGTTCTGCAGCATTTCCATACAGTGATGAGTAGTTTACATTTAAAAAAGTAAATCTTCGTGAAGCAGGAGCTGATTTTACAGGCTGCAGAAGATGACTGGTAAATTGATGGAAGGGTTTGATAGGAGGAGAGGGGAAGAAGCTGACAAGAGATGACCAAAGCTGCCTGATTTCAAACTAGGTAATAATTTATTTCACTGCCTAAAGGCAAGGCAATCAAGTGCTGAAGCCCTCTATGGGGTTCCATCACAAGTGGTCCTATGGAAATAGTCGGAGTCCATCCAACACTTTTGGCTTTGCAGGCTTGCTGGTTGCTGGAGCTGTTTTGTGGGCCAAAAGCAGATGCAGGTCCGACAGTGAGAAGTAGGATGTCACAGGACAGCACTGTCAGGTCTTTATCCAGGTGTGGTGTTGCACACAAATGCAGGCAATGAGCTGCAGAATCAATGAGAAGAGCTCAGGACCAAAATCCAGATGTTTGTTCTAATGTGTTTTGTGTCCCTCATTACTAAAGCACCGCATCATATTCATGCATCTTGCAGCATTGCACAAGGAGGGACTGGCCTTTATTAAAAGGTGGAAAGACAATGCGATGCACTGAATGGTCCTCAAGGGAAGGTCATAGTTGAGCAAGGAATTCAGTTTCTCACTAACTCAGGGGTGCCAGGACATCCTTCCCAGTCTCTGGAATCACTTGAGCATCCCAAAATAGATGTCTCCATCCGAGGAGGTCTAGTGTTTTTGAGCTCCTGGAGGCAAAACTAATAAACACTATGTGTGCTATTGTACAGATGGGAGAAACCCCCCACTCTCTTCCCTCCTCCTCACCTCATCTCGTACTAATACAGGGCTGGAACCACTTTGATCTCCATCAGAACAAAGACTAAACATTAAAGTGAATTATCCCGAAGTTGCTTCTCATTAATCGACAGCTGCAGGCACTTGGAAACATCTGTCAGGATTGTTTGAACATTCCTTTCGCTTCAGTGGTTGCATCAAGGAAGCAGAACAAATCAAAACATGCTGTTGGTCCAACACCACCTATTCAGGTTTCCTACAGTCACGAATAAGCAGGAGTGGTAAGGAGTAGGAGATGGTGATGGGCAGCTGGTTGTGTGGACAAGGAGTCGAGCAGCAGCAAGAATGGCATCTTCCCATGGTAAATGAGGAAAGCTGTTTCCAGGAAAGCTGGGAAGCAGAGGCCAGGGGCTGAGCACTGTTGCTGGGCTCTGTGGGAATGCAGGCAGCCCCGCGCCTGGACGGGAACAGGGCAGCTCATGGGCACGCTGTCTGCCAGGGAGGATGGGCAGTGCAGGATGACTCCAGCGGGTTTTGCTGCAGGAAGAAGCCATCTGGCTTGGAAACAGCCTCCCCCTACCATTAGTGTGCGTTTTGGAGGTAACATCAACTGATAGAAATCAGAGAAAACCCACTGAAGCAATGGGCTGCCCGCTGGGTGCCAGGGCAGAAGCTTTTAACTCAAGCCTTTGAGGGCCAATACCTCAAGTGTATGAGACTACAGCATCTCCAGTCTGTACCAGTGCACCTTTGACTCCCGCAGGCTGTGCTGCGGTGGTGTCTCTTTAAGGGCAGGTTGCGGAGCACACGAATTACAGTATTCCAGTAATCCCTTCGCATTGGCCTGCCCTGTCCTCCACGCAGCAGGAAATGTGGGACAAGCAGGGTTTTGAGATTATCTCGTGCTTTGCAAAGCCAGTTCCCTTTGTGCTTTTAGAAAGAGCTCGTTCCTGCGGGAGGCAGGGGACTGGGGATGGCATTCCCAAGTGGGATGCTCTCCCATGCCCACAGCAGCATCCCCAGGGCTATGACAGTGTTTGTGTGTGCTCTGATCTCCTCTTTGTACCCTGTTCATGCGTTTTGTGACCGTCACTGAACTACCTGGTCACTGATATCCTTGACAGAGAACACGTTTCACTTCCCTTTCCGTTCCTACATGGGGATGTAGTTACTGGATGCAATGACAGCACTAGCTTTGCTGTGAAAGGAGTTTCCCACAGCTTCCAGATGGATCAGCTTTTTGCCACCAAAGCTGTCCTTTGGTGGTACAAGGGGGAATATGCTTTGCTGAAACTGTGCTCCTTAGGAGCTCAGTGCATAACCTCCTACACTCTTAATTTCATGGAAGTGCCAAGGTAGGAGCAGCCTGTCTCAAGGAGGCCATAAGCCCAGCAGATATCAGTGACATCTCCATGGCTAAATAAAGCAGGAGGGGTTTGCCCATGGGTGGGATATGCTGTGTAATTCACTGCTGATAGTCCTTATTCAACCGCTTCACAGGTAAAAGCAGTGAAGATGCTTTGGGCATCTGGGCCCTGGCTTTGTGGAGAAGTTTGGAAGTGTCGCTGCTTTGCCAGTTTCAAGGAATGTCATAGTGGTTATTTTCCTCTCCGGTGCTCAAGCACACCTTGTTCAACTACCTACAAACCCATGCAGGTGCAGGCTGGAGCAACCCAGCCCTTCCTAGAAGGGTAACCCAGTAGATAGTAAGCAGTGTTTTTCAGAAGTGTCTGGATGACTCAAGCAAACTTTAGATGTGATTTCAAGTCCCTAAAGGCAATTCTCATAATGCTTCTCCCAGGGCTTTATTGGCAGAGGGTTGCTTTGCACAGGGGCTTTGTATCTATCTGAACTTCTCCAAAGTGCATCACGAATAAATCTCCTTCCTCTCAGCATCAAATAAATCCTCACTTTGGGAATGGTGGGAGCATGACTTCTCTTGCTGATGCTGGCTCTTGGGACTGGCAGCAGGGCTGTTTTGACAGGGAGGTTTTGGGAAGAAGTAAGCAGGCAGGGGCCATGGGGACTGTAATTCAGCTCCATACCCAGCTCCATCCTGCACCTGGGAACACTGGGGAAACACTGACATTCCTTGGTGTAACCTCCCATCCCTTTTTCTCTCCCTTAGCTCTCCAAAGTGTGAGCTTCTCAGTCACATCTCAGTCTGCCATTTGGTAAGTTCAGGAAGGTTGGTAACCCTTGGGCTCAGGGTCTGCTTGCACTGGTGACTAGAGCTCAGGAATGTGCGCTCAAGGTAGGCTTTAAACCAGCAACCACAAATAGGAATAGCAGTTCAATCCTGGCAGCAGGATGCCTGTGCAGAGCTGGGAGATGTGTCCACAGAGTGAGGTGGGTTCTTGGGTATGGAGCCAAGGTGCTCACTGAACCACATATCTCCAAAAACTGGGCTTTAAGCTGAACGTTAGACACATGGCACCCAGTGCACAGAGCTAAGGTTTGAAGAAGGTTGCTGTGCTGGTAAGTGGAAGTGGCACTGACACTTGGCTGGGAGATTTGATGTTTGGACCATATGAATATCAAGGCAGACAAGGACAGAAGCCTTCAGTATCTCTGGGGGTAAACTCTTGGTTTAGCACATTCTCCTGTGTTCCTGGGCCAGTTTCCTTTGAAGCCAAAGAGCTTGATTCACATGTGTTCCTGAAGCGGCCCTTAACTTGGATCTAAACATTGAGAGGTTTAAGTCAGAAATTTGTATCTTGCTGTTAGACATTATTGCATAGTCTATTATTGGGCAAAATAAATGGCAGGTCCTGTAATGCTTCATACTGTCACTTAGGAGGAATGTGGGATAGGACAAGATGCCAGCTTAACATAACTTCAATTTTCTTATTTCTCCATGTTATAGGGTACTTCTGACATTCCTACTATTATTCACTAAACCCCTTTACAAAGTGCATTAATTTCTCTATAAAGCAAAACAAAACTCAAACTCCCAACTATTTTGCTTCAGGGTTTCATGTAAACAAACTAAGCATGTAGATAGAAGAGAAAACATGGGAAAACACCATATCAGAAGGGGTTTGGGAAGTAGAAATGGGGGCATGATAGGAAACGTGTGGCTTCATTAAGGGGAATGACTCCTGCTGTGAGAGCCCTGTGTGCTCTCCTGACCTGGGAGATGCTGCTTTTCCTCCTCCTGTCTCACCTACCCAGCTCACCTTCACCTGGCACTTGTTAGCAGCTCTCCAAAATAGATTTCCTTATGGCCCCAGCCCCTGGCAGGATGAGGCTTTGAAGCAAGGTAACTGGTGTTCTTTAGCTGCCTGCACTTGTTTTTCTCAGCCCATGACTGTGCACTGAACCTGCTCTTACTCCTCAGTGAACTGTACCTGAGATGCCTCCTTGCTGCACCTTGGTGAGGCTTGCAAACCTTCCTGCATCTCCCTTGATGTCTTATTTCCAGCCAGGATGGTTTCTGCTGGCAGTTACTATCCCCAATTAATTTGTAACAGGGTTCAAGTTGCTGTTTTGCCTGTATCATGCTGTGAGCAACACAAGTTTGCTTGTGTTTTGGAATCCCGTTGCTGCTGGAAAGCAGCTTCGATCACCAAGTGACATCTCTTTACTACAGAAATACTGACATCCTTTATCCCTGTCTTTGCAACTTGGTTCTTGTGCATTTTGCATGACTGACTGAGCATCTCTGCCACAGTTTCTTCACAGATGTAGTGGTACCTGCTGCAGCTCCTTCCCTTTGCTCGAATGAAAAACTGCATTATCAGTCCTGGGCCTTACTAGTGACAAAATTGCATCACAAAATGTCAGATCTAATACTCCCCTCTCTTCCAATCCTTTCTTCGGTGCCTGGAAAATGTCTGGTGGTTGACAGGACAAAGTAGGATTTGGCCAACTGTTCCATTTGGGAAGATGGGCAGGAAAATATTTCCGATTTCTCAGTCCAGCCTGGCTTGCTTCTGTTCTTTTTTCCTGTCTTTTTGGGAGACAGGGAGACTGGTCAAGGGGGATAGAGCAGGAAAGCTGAAAACAATTAGCACTTCTCAAAATCAAATGTAATTGTGCTTTAAAAGAGCCCAAAATGAAGTATTTGTGAGTTATAGAACAAAATGTTTGAATTGTCCCAAAGCAGGGTCATTCTGTTTTTTGAGTATTTCTAAGAATTGCCATAATTTGGTAAGAATTAAATCTAAGATTATAAAGAAAAACGTAACAATTTCACAGAGCAGAAACCTTTTTCATCCTGGTTACCACTGGTCTGTGTAGGGCTAATGACACCGGGGACATGCCCAGCTCCTCCTGGAAGTGTTGGATGAGCGTAAACCCTTGGAAGAGGCACAGCCAGCCCTGCAGAGCAAGAAGTGTTTCTCTTCAGGGCAGTATCCTCGAGGAGGATATTTATTAATGTGCTTCTCTCAGCCACAGAAAGAAATTTTAAGCTGAGAATGAAAGGGAAGAGGCTGCAGTATCCTGTTCTGATAGTCAGTGGGAATTCTGCAAGGGACTGATGGAGCTGGGATTAGACGTTTGATCTCTTTGCTCCTGGCATTATTGCCCTCTGGCTCCATCAAATCAGGCTGATCTAAAAGTCAGAAAGAAACATGTGAAAATACCTGGCAAGTAGTGTTAAAGCCAGCAAGTGTTGCACATCCTTATCCTTAGCAGCAACGCCAGGACCAGGCAAAGGGGTTTTGCTAAACTTCCTTTTCTACTAAGCAGCAGCTTTGTGGTTGCGTGACTTAAGTGGGTGATGTGGAAAGTGTTTTCCTAATAACAGGGTAACTAACAATGGTGCAGAATTTCCCAAAAGAGAAAGGGTGTTCTAAGCTAATACTAACTTAGCAAATTTCCCCTTGAGCCCTCAATTCCACATAAATGTTCAACCACAGGCCCTATCCCAATTGCCTAATAGCCTGATCCTTGTGCCCAGCAGTGTGCTCTATTGATCCTTGAGAACGGTCTAGCTCTCCACAGGCCCTTGACTATCCAAAGTCTTGGGTTTCTCCAAAACCTGCTTGATTTGTGAGGTAAAGTATAACGTACTATTATGCAATTTTGTTGGAGTCTTAAAAAGAGATGACCAAAAAAAGGCGTGAGGTGAGCCAGTTGTTTTCTTGATTTTAGGACAAACGATAGAAGAAGTAAAAGCAAAATTTACATGAGGGTTTCTTAAGCTGGAGGTGGATAATGATTTATTATTTCATTGTAAGATCTTAGATAGCCGTTTCCCTGTTCAGCGGATGCTCTAGCCCACATTGCCCTCTAGCGAGGACACTGCAGAGCAGATAAAGCCTCCAGCTTGCAGCCACCGGTGTTATGAAGTGTAGTGTTTTAATAACTGAGGACACGGCTTGTTCCTGAAGTGGTGGTTTGCCGTGTGATGCAGGCAGTGTGAGGAGGGACAGCATTCATCTGTCACTGGTGCCGGTGCAAGTACCTGCACTGGCCACAGCTTCTTTGATGTTTGATTTTTGTTTGAGCTAACTGTGTCTTGCAGCATCTCCATGGTGCTGCTGGATCACCAGCCAAAGGTCCCTGTTCTATTCTGCTTTGGAAAAAGGTGAAAATATTCCCTGGATTCTTTTTGGTGAAGGATCATCTTTCTCTGCGTTCTTTGCCTTACCCTTTGCTCCATGAAACACACTTCAGTTCTGTGGGTTTGCCTGTATACACATGGTCTGACAACCTGCTTGTGGCTTAGAGGTCATCACAGGACAAACTTCTGTCCCTCTTCCACCTAACACTGGTACATCCAAGGGTGTTACCTAGGGGGTTAGAACTGCTCCTTGTTCTTCTGCCTGCTTAGGCGTGTGAGCCTACATCGGTTCCAAATGAGAGGTTTTGGTGTGTTCTGAGTTCTCTGGAGCTGTTGAACACTTACAGAATATCCTCAACCAGCAAAAGGCTTTAAAAATAACGTAAAATAAGAGCAGGTCATCCTGCCCTCAAGATCTCACTTAAACCAGCCCTGTGGTGCTCAGAGCTGCAAAACTGGCCCCTCCTGGGTTGTGGTGCCCTGAATCACCCGTCTGTTGACCACACAGTCCTTTTGTTTTCCCACACAGGTCCCATCAAGGCAATGGCACAGCAGTTCATCAGCCCCGTTGTGCTTGTGGGAACCTGTCACAGCACAGGGTGCTTCGGTGCCCACAGCAGCCTTCCCTTGGGGCTCATCCCTGTGGATGCGAACCTTCAGGCGGCTCTGGAGGAGCAGGTTTATCTGCGTGCTGGATACAGCATCTGGGCTGGGGATCTGGAACAAGGAGGTGCTCAGGTCTGCCTGGGTTTTCCATCCCCTTAGGCCTTCTAGGGTAAAAGCGGAGCAATGTCCTGCTGAAACCCAGGGGCTCCTCATCCAAATCGTGGGCTCTGTTTGCCACTGCCCCAGGCACTACTCCAGCCAATATGAGGCCAGATACGTCCTTATATGCTTCACCATAATTACATAGAAATTCGTAATTCATGTTCAGACACCAAAAATTAACCTGGTCTTTGGTTGGCAGCAGAGTGATAGTCACGGTCATCTCTGCTAGATGCTGCCTCTTTAAACTTCTGGACTGAAAACTTTTAGAACAGTTTGTTCTATAATCTGTGATTTTCTGCGTAAAAACGGCCAAAGGGCACAACCTGATCGCACATATGGCAAATACGTGGGTGAGGACAGCACCTTGCCTTCAGTGCGATCCTCTCGGGGCTGTAGGACCCCCAGGAACAGGAGTGATAGCGTTTGGGGAGCTGGGATGAGCTGCAGGCACCCAGCGTGCTCCACATGGGACTTGTGGGATGAACGTCAGGCACTAATGCCATCTAGTGACCAAAAAGGTGCAATGCGGATATTTTATGGAATGCCACTGGAAATGTTACAGCCCTGAGCTGGGCAAGCTTTGGGGCTGGCAAGGAGGGAGATGGTGCTGGGGAAATAAATCCCTCTCCTTGGTCCCCCAACATGTCTCTTCCCTCATTTCACATCCCACAACATGCCTCTGCAGGTAACCAGGGACTGGGGTTTCCTGCACGAGGCTTTGTAGATTCCTGGAGCAGGACATGGGCTTCTTAAGCAGCTCTGTTGATTAAGGAGCACAAATTCCCCAGCTTACTGCTGGATCGTGGAGCACAGACCCAGTGCCCTGGGACAAGGTGGCTACAGGAGGGGAGATAGCTGGTTCCGCTACTGACATGGACATCATGGCAGAGACCCTGGGGACTAATTCATGCTGGCAGCGTGGGCTATGATGCAGTGCCATTGCTGCAGGTTTGAGCTTTGACAGGGAAAGGGATGGCATTGTCCTGGCAGCAGTGACCCATTAGTGCAGCTGATATGACCTGACACTATTTTTCCTTCCACTACCTTTGCTTCTCCCTCTTGCTTCTGTAGGTGGTGGCTGTGAAGGCTTTAAGGTGCTGGGTTTCTGCATGAGCGGCTGGCTGGAGACACCTTTGCTTTGTAGCTAGTTATTAATCCAGCCAAGGCACAGTGCCGCAAACCTGGAGAGATTAGTTTGCACTCTGCATTTGAAAAATGAAGGCAAAATTGTTTCTCAACATACTATCTTATCCCACTTGGCTAAGCTGTCATCAGCAGGAGAGGTTTGCCTTGCACAGGTCTCGTGGTCTCATGGGAGTATTTTGCAGCTCTGATAATTTCTCCAACTCCTGAGAAATGCACAGAGACAGAACCTGGGAATTAAAAGTTTCCACTTAAGGAACCTGAGGGCTGAGATGGCTGTGATGAATTGCACTATGAATGCATTCTGATGCCAGCCAGCATCCTCCAGAGAGATTCGGAGGGAGATGTGGGATGTACCCCGCTGCCAAAGAAGAGTGAGCAAAGCATCCAGATGTGAATAAGCTCCTTCATAGGACATTTCTGAAGTGCAGTGACACCAAGACTCATGCCAGTACAGGCTGCTGCATCACTGGTGAGAGTCCTGAAGAGCAGGCACACAGGTCCATCAGCAGTTCTCTGCTCCAGAGCAAACAAGCAGGCATTTGCTCTGCTCCATGCTGCTCAGACTTGCCCCTGCTTCCTTCAGAGAGCCATTTACAAGGGTCCTTGGGGACTTCTTGTTGGTTTTCTATCCCAAACATGAAGGTACCAAATATGTTCCTATTGTCTAATTTACAAATGTTTTATGTTATCTTTGTTGCTGCTTTTTCTGGATTATCCTTGTGTCCCCCTGCCTTTCTGCCCTGGATAATTGAGAATTGGCGGTGTGCCTGTAGCATTCCTGTTTCAGGGCCAAAATGGGAGTGAGAATAAATGCTTCTAAATATTGTATTGAAGCAAATAAGTAATTTACTCATAATAGCTCTTTGCCTGGCATTACACTGGCAATTTCATGTGAGTTTTGCAGGAGGAGCGAGCAGTTGTGAAAGCATGGAAGAGCCATGCTCCTTGGGGAATATTTGCCCTGTGGGTACCATAGGGAGAAGGGCTTCACAGGTACGGAAGAGTGCTTTTACTTCTGTAAAGGGACTTTATCTGGCAGCCTGTGACAATGCAGCATTTCATAGATTTGCTGGCCCTGAATTCGGAAAGTAACCCTGTCTACCAGGAATTTAGCTGGAGGTGGCAAAGGTGAAGATTTCCCCATGGGATCTGCTTTACCTTGTGTTTTTCAAGGAGCCAGCCGACCAAAACGTGGTATATATCCACGGTGTCTTCTCAGCTCAGTAGAGCTTCAGCATTATTACAGCTCCATCTATTCTTTTTCCTGAAGAGATATGGAAAAGCAAAAAACACTTGGGATGCTCTTTTGCTTGAAGCATTTGACACACATATTTGACATCAGCAGGGCAATAGCATCTTGCAGGAGACAAGCAGAACGACTTGCGATGAATAACCTGAGCCTAGTACTAATTTTCTCTTTTCTCTCTCCTTGCAGGGATCCTGTTTACGATGCTGGTATTTGGACCAGCCTGTGGATTTATCTTGGGCTCCTTCTGTACCAAAATCTATGTGGATGCTGTCTTCATTGACACAAGTAAGGAGAACTGAGTTTGGTTTCAAATCAAATATGGTAATGTATCAGCAGGACAGGAATGTTGATGCTCATAAGAAGGAAACCTTTTGTTCTTCTGTCTTGAGTGTCACTTCTAGAGGGGTTTTATGACTGGGATGCAAAAGTTTTCAACTCTATCCCATAGATAAGAGAGTCATAGTTGCTAAAATTTGTTCCTTTCCATGGGCTTTTCTACTGTGAGACGGGTTTCCGCCCAGCTCTTAAAGGACACCTTAAAATATCACTGTGGCAGGGCACACTGGCTAGCCATGGGCATAGTTTTGCCAGGGGAGCTCTGTCCAGAGCATGGGATGAAATATGGAGAGCTGCCATCCCCAGGACCTGGGAGGTCCATCCAGGCTCTCTGATGGAGGCATACTGGTAAGACCCACGCCTGGCACCTTCTCCAAACAACCCAGTTTGGATGGACAGGTTCAGTTCCACAGCATTATTGCTGTTCCCCAAAGGAGTGCTAATTATTGCTCACCTGGACTCTGCACTTGGGTTAAAGCAAATTGTTTTCAAATTGTCTTTTGGTTCATTAAGAAAAAAACCTGCAAATTCTGCTTTTTGTTGCTACCTGCACTACGAGCTCTCTGCCATCAGAGGGCAATGTGTGACAGGCTGTTCTCCGCTGCTCCCCAAGCCCTCTGGCTACAGACTGCAAACCTCATGCTTCCCGCTTTTCCCTCAGTTGTTCAGATGCTTTGTCTACATTTCTGAGCTCCATCTGATCACATAGGCTCTTATCCTGCCACAGGGGTGTTGTACCCCTTTGAAGGCGCATTCCAGTTTTATGGTGTTGCGAATACATCTTCACAGGATGCGTTCAGATGGAGTTGAACCTTGAAGGACTTGGAACAGAATTATGCACATCTGGCAAAGAGCTACTGCTTTTTTTTGGTCCTCATGCACATGGAAGCTGAAGAAGTCTAAATAATATGGAACAAGCAGGAAAGAAGTATCTTTTCGATGGCTAAGACTTTAAGCCGTAGCACAGTCAAACTCCACATGGTCCCTTTTCATTCCTTGGCTTTAGCAAAGATATGCTTCAGATTCACTTGGTCCTGTGGGCAGAGGAGCTCGTATTTACTTCAAAATATGCATGTGCAGAAGAAGATATTTCTTCTCCCAGTAGGTGAAGCTGTGGAGCTCCTCGCCATAGGGTGTAAAAAGTCTATAGGTGGATTCAAAAACAGCTGGACAAGCTTATAGAAGAAAAAATGAACATGACACCAGATCTAGCTCAGGAAGCTTCTGAGCCACAGATCACAAGAATAATATCAAGTGTATGTTGACTTTATTCTTGTGGATTTCCTGGGCATCTGCAGCTGGTGACCATCAGAGGCAAGATTCTGGCCTACCTAAAAAGTTAATTTGGTGTGATCTGTCCATTTTTAACATAAGACATTGTTCCATATTTACAACTCAAAAAGTCTCAAACAAATACAGAGCCACAGAGGAGGACGGTGGAGCATTATCTCTGAGAAGCCTGGAGGGGCTGTGTGTCAGCAGCTTACACGGAGGCTATAGTGCTTTCCAGCTGCAAATCCAGCTGGATTTGGCCATGGTCCATCGCTGTCATTCAAAGGCTGGGGCACACTTGGCCTTTGCCTATTTTTGTATGGGGAAGAGTTTCCACATTGCAGCTGGTTCTGCTTTGCACCTCGGGGTGGCATGAGGAGACCAAGCTCCAGAGGGTTGAACCCCATATGGGGCAGGAGGTGTGGGGTGCCAGGGCACACTGCTACATAGCCCTCCCTACAGGACATGTTTTAGGAAGGGGGTATGAAAGCAGCTTTGGTTTATGTGGCTCTTCACGTGGCTGTGTTCCCAAGAACATGAAAACAATGCACTTCAGGCAGGAGAAAATAACAGCAGAAGAATCCAGTCCCTCCGAAACACTATTTTTCAAACTTTATGTATATTTGAGAGCTGCGTGTTATTTTCCCTAAGGAGAAAAGTGTTTCCTTCTGTCTCTGCTTGAGAGACAACTTGATTGCTTCACTTGAGACAGATTTTTCAGAGTGGCGATAACCAGACAGATATCATGAACAGAGGAGCTTGTTATTCCAGCCACGCGGACATGGGTCTCCCATGGGAGTCAGCTCCGGCCCTAGGCACCCTTTGCCAGAGCAGCTGTGGCAGTGAGGCAGCTCTTAAGAACAGTTTCTTCTCTCCTGCTTTTTATTTTTATAGCCCCAGACTGAGTCCTGAGCCTTCTTTTTCCTTATTTCCACTGAGTGATGGCTTACTCTTGCCTTTTACTTTGCTTTTCTTCATTTTCTGATGATTTCTCTACCTTTCTGAGCTTACTTGGTACAGTGAGTGAGTTTCTTTTCCAAGAAAGGACTGTTTCACCCTCCACACAGTCACAGGTGCCCACAAAGCCCAAATGCCCATCTCTCCTTTGCTGAAAAAGACTCTGAATTCAAAGCAGGGAGAGCATTGACTTCCTGGGAAAAAAGGGTGAGCCGAGACGGAGATGCAATGTCCTTGTCTGTGCTGCTGCTTCTCCATGCAGGTCCTTGTGCCAGTAGATATGTCAGCACCGCTGACATGCTGTGACAGTGATGTCCAAAACATTGGTGCCAGCACAGGGGACACTGACTGGTGTATGGCAGCTTTCTAGGGCTGGCAGAGCCACAGGCACTCAAGAGAAGTTTTGATTACAGGGTGTTGCAGAAGCTGGATGTACCATCTAGATAGACAAGGTGATAGGTTGCTTGTCCTAAGGACTTTGTGGATGTGGAGGTCATGCACTGGTAGCTCACATGGAATGGGTGTGCAATGCACTGTGGATCCCCACCTTGTGTCTGGCAGCCCCTCGCCAGCCAGCAAAGCCCCCAGCAACCATCTTTCAGCCTACGGCATCATTAACACTGTCATATTCACCTCCCTGAGGCCAAGCCACTGATGTGTGTGTGTGTTTGCCCTTGCAGGTAAGCTGGACATAACCCCGGATGACCCTCGGTGGATCGGAGCATGGTGGGGAGGCTTCCTGCTGTGTGGTGCCTTACTCTTCTTCTCATCCCTGCCCATGTTCGGGTTCCCACAGTCCTTGCCCCCACGGCCAGAGCATGCTGGGGAGAGCGAGCAGGCCATGCTTCCCGAGAGGGAGTATGAGAGACCCAAGCCAAGCAACGGGGTCCTGCGGCACCCGCTGGATGGGGAGAGCAGCACAACCTGCTTCCAGCAGCTGCGAGGTGAGACATCGGCTCTTGCCATGTTTTCTGTGACAGTCAGCAACAGGTTGGATTTATAATTGTTCTCCAATTCAAGCTACCTACATATGCCCCCCAAAAAAATCCCCCCTAAAGCTTAGTACCCTGAAATCTCAGTCCCTAGCTTCTAATTATCTCTGGCATTGTCCTCATTTTAAAGGGAGACTTTGTTCCACTTGAAAGGTTTGGGGGTTTTCTAAGCTACAAAGCTCCAGAGAGGCATGATAGTCCTGTAGAGTTGATAAAAAAAAAGAAGGGGAACACAGTGGCCAGAGCAACTTGTGAACTTCTCTCCAGTTCTACTGTCCTGCTCCCCTCTGTCTCCTGAAATGGAGAACGAGCCAGCAAGGACAGTTAAAATATATTGGAAGCTTCCAGCATCTGAGCTGCAGCTTAGTGCAGTCCCACATACAAAGCAATGAGTGCTGGCTACCACTGCAGCTCTTAAACTGGGATGGGGAAGAGGTAAATAGCAGCCCAGAATAGCATCAAAGTGGCATGGCTTGTGGAAACTCCCATGTTGTGTCCTGTAGTGATGAAAATGGACCTGGGTCTAATCAAAGTTAGCTAATGATAAGCATTTTGTGGGAGAATGGGAGCAGATATCCTTTCTGTAGGATGCAATGGAAAATCCTTCATCTGAGAGGGTGGTTCTGTGGCACTGGTGGTTGCTTCCCACTCTCTGTCACTGTGGCAGAGAGAGGTTTCATTACTGCCTATTGCATTTAGATAAATGAGGACAAAAATCGCTTACTCCCTGTGCAGTTGCCTTAATTGGGAGTCATATGAGGTGCAGGTAGAAGGAAAAAGAGACTTTGGGGAAAAAAAAATGTGTTCTTAAATATAAAAATGCCTTGAACAGTTGATGTGGTACTTCATTAAGGGAAGGTCAAAGCTGTGAAATTTTGACTTGATGAGAAATTTCAAAAGAAAGGTCAAGGGATACATTATTTGAAAAACTGTCAGTAGAATTAATTTCTTCATTCTTTCATCCTGGTTTTTCTCAAGTTGAAGGAATGGGTTTTTCCTATGGTACATCTGTTTGGATGATTGCGTGTCTTTTGTCATGGGCTGGTGGGAGCATCTGCTTCTGGCCCCTGAGTTTTTGGAATGGGCACTGGAAGTTTCTGTAGATTTTCAAACAGAAAAATGAAGGACTAGAGCATGTCTGTGCTGCCTGGAGGGGCAGTTCTGCTCGGAGATGGTGCTGGGCAAGCTAAGCTTCTTGCACACAGAGAGGCTGAGGAGGGGTTCCTAGAGCATCTGTTGTTCACTCAAGTAGAGAAATTAAACTGCCACATCCATATGCTTCAAAGTATTGATTACATCAGGAGGCACCACAGTCTTCAACGTTAGCCTTCTTATTGCAGGTAACCCCATTTCAGATCAGTCGGTGTTCCAGAAGTCTCTTTGTAGATGGACTTTGAAATACAATTTATATCACATCAAATAAGACAGGGAATGACCTTTTTACTTATGCCTTTGAGGCTGTCACAGATGACAGGGTGTTGGTAGCTGACATCTCCTTTCAAGTCCCTTGCCACTGTTGTCACAGTTGGAATGTGGCCAAGAGTCATGTTTGCTGAAGTGCCTGCCTGGAGGAGATGTTCAGACATGTGCTACAAGGGAAGGCAAAAGTGCTCACTCGTTCTTGACGAGCTGTGTTTAAGGTGATGGGTTGTGTCTTGACCCATTGAGGAACCCAGTCTAGTGGAAGGTGTACCTGCCTGTGGCAGGGGAGTTGGAACTGGATGAGTTTTAAGATTCTTTCCAATCCAAACCAGTCTGGGATTCTATGATTATTTTGCCAGCAGCTGAAATACACATATAGGCTTTCCTGTTGTGGCTGGACATTGTACCCTTGAACTGTTTGTTGATTGTACAAAGTGTTCTTTGGGGAAAGTTAGACTGTTTACCCTTTTCCCTAGGATAAAAAGAACTGGTAATTATATACAGAGGTTAAAAATATATACATGCCTTCCATATATATATGTCTTCATTCCTATTGTGGGCTTTGGGGTTTGCAGGTTTTTGTGAAAATGAACAGAGGAGAATGTATCTATCTGTACAAGGGGTTGGTGGTGGAAATGCTCATTGGGGTTTGTGTGGCCATACCTTTGACTCCTTTTTAGCCAGTGTTGTCTCTGCAGCTCGGTCCTGGGGTGGTGTAAGTCCACATCTGCATGGAGGTGTGGATCGTCCATCTCCTGTGCACAGTGTGGGGAGGACGAGTTGTTTTCCTGGACTGATTGTGCGGACACACTCTGTGTCAACAGTGCATCCACAGAGGCTGAACTGAGCCTCCTTTTTGGCCGTTGAAGGGGTTTGGTTGTTTTTTCTTATGTTGTGTTGTTTTTCTCAAGCCTTGCAGTGACTGATGCAAATGAGTGGACATGGCAGGAGAGGGAGCAGGCGGTGTCAGTGGGAGACATGCTGTCAGCTAGTGACATGGCATGGCTGGCATGTGGGAGGATGCTCTAGACACTACAGGATCTGCTGAGAGACAGTGAGAGGCAGGGCTGGGTGAGATTCCTTGGCTTTCTCTAGCCTTAGCATGCAGAAAAGCTAGGACTAATATAAAAGCAACCTACTCAAAGAGTCAAAGTCTTTTACATCTCTTTCAAGGTCTAAACAGGAGGAGTCAAAGTCTTTTACATCTCTTTCAAGGTCTAAACAGGAGGGAGGGCCCAGCTTTTGGGAAGCCACAGCATCTCCTCCTGAGGGGTATTTTCATGCAGGGAAAAGAAGCATCCCAAAGAGGAGCTTCAAACTTGAAATAAAAACCGTGTCTTTGAGTGGCACACGGTGAAGAGGCAATTAAAGGCAGCAGAGGCAGCGGGTGGCTGCCACAGCAGCTCTGCACAGGCAGGAAAGCTTTGGGATTGTCCCGAGAAGTGCTTACCATTGCTGGATGGGCATATGAACACTTTACCTGATTAGTATTTCAGTTAAGCAACATGAATCCATTTGGGAGCACAGGGAAGTGAAGGATTAATAGCAGGGAGAGGTCGGATAAATGCTGCCATTGCTCTTTGCTCTCAGCTGGCAGCCTGGCAGGGTTGTTCCAGCTCTGCAGCTCTGTATGGTCTGTGAAAGCACATCAGGCATGGGCTGCAGGAGCCTTTGCTCTCCTGGGGGCACAGCTCTGCATTCTCAGCTCTGCTCTGCCTTGGGGACCTCTCTGCTGTTTGGGGCAAGAGACTATGCTCGGCTGTGTAAGGGCACCTGTGCCCTCTGTTCATGCCTGTCCTGCCTCTGCCCTGCCTCTGCCCTCTCACTTGCTGTTAACACACTGCCTCTAACCCACCACCTGCTCCAGGACGTGCTTGGAAATGTTTTGTTAAAATCTTTCTTTTCTTCCATACAGAAATGTTACTTCTGCTGAATTAAGCGGTCAGTTCCATTGAAATTTGGTTTCAAAATGCTTCCTTGCCTTTTTCTTTATCATCCTTGGAACACTCTGCTCTAAACGCATTTTGTTGTGCAATGATTTAAACCAGGAATTCATTACATTCTGCCTGCCTGTCTAGCGAGAGAGATTAAAAACCTAAAAGGATTCAAATTGATATGGAATCCTTCAGGTTCAGAGAGAGAAGCTCATTCACAAGGAATTAAAAGAAAACTCACTGTGGAATTAAATGAATTTCAAAACTGCAGGTTCCCTAGATTTGGAAACATTTTGGTTTCTGTCCAGCTTCATTTCCAAGAGTATAAGAGAGCTGGGATGCACAGCTGACAGCTGTCCTATCTTCTGTTCGGTTCCTTCCTGCTCTGGGTACCAATCTGCTGAATACCTAGAGAGGGAGCTGCTCTGAATCCTGGATTTCTCTCCCCAGAAGTGCTCTCTTTGAGCAGACATGTAGCACAAAGCTCCCAGCTGTGCAGGGGGGTCCTGGGCCATGGAGAGCCTGTAGTTCTTGGTGGAAGTTCGTAGGATTGAGCAGGATTAATGGCTAACATACATACTTTCAAACTCATGGCTAATGAGTGATAGTGACAACATTTTGGAGAGGGCTTCCTCTGTACCTTCATTCATGACCAGAGCGGTGAGTCTTTGACTGAGATCTAGAAGGGGGTACCAAGACCTTAATGCCTTTTTGATTTTGGGTCTTGACTCCCTATCATCATCTAAAAGGCTTGATGAGAACTTCAAATCTTAGGGAAGGGGATGGCAGGTGATCATAAGAGGCCCCGCATCAGATCCCAAAAGTCTCTACGTTACCTTTGGCTTGGATTTCACAAAGGTGCAGGCTTTGTTGGCAGGTTCTTCTTGGTCATTTCAAAGCCAGCATCCTTCTTATCGGAAGCTTTGATTAATTTAGAAAGGTCTTCAGCCTGCACACTTCAGGGCAGAAGCTGAGTAGCAGCTGATGTCAGGCAGAGCGTGTCTGTCTCCAAATAGATACTGTGCCTTGCCATGACCTCCCTGATGTGGGAGATTTATGGCCCCCTCTGAAGTCAAGCAAAGGTAGTTGCTGGTGGCAAGATAGTAGGCTAGAAGGACCTCCTTTCCGTACATGAGGACATTACTGTTGCTTCAAGCTTGTATCTGTCAAGAAGCGTCTTTGACATAGATGTCATCCTTTTCTTTCATACTCTTTGTGATACTAATTTTGTCAAGGCCATGTGGTCTTTGGCATATTAAACTCACCTTGAGCACCCCTTGCTTTACGCTGCATTCTCTTTAAGAGGAGCTACCTCTTTCCAGGAGGTATTTTCATCTTGCTGCTTGCTCTATTTTCTTCATCCCTTTTTCCTCAAGCCAGGTGCAGATTTTGCCTTTTGTTTTCTATTCAGATCTGAGGCTTGCTACTTACGTTGCTATTAGAAAGTAGTATTTTGGCTCAACACCACATTTCAGCTCTCTCTCACCATGCTGTCCTAGGTGGACTGGGCTGTAAACCCCCTGTAATTTATTACTTTGCTTTCTGTGTTCTTCATCTTTACTGCAAATTGAAAACATGTCTCTGTAGGGTGCTCCAACAGGAAAAAGGGGCCTTGGTGATTGTAATGTTCCAAACAATTCATTTCAAGCACCAACATGATGATTATAGTTTGTTGTTTCTGGAGAGTAGTTAAACCTCATGTAATGAGGTTGCCAATTATCCCCAGTACTCCCTGATGTTTAGTGACAAATCAAAGCTACTTGGTTTGCATAAGTGTGTTTGCTTGTCAAGCCCATGGCCTGTCACCCATAGCTGGCCCCACAGCAGGAAATAGAAGGATGCTTGATGCCTTGGCATGGGTGTTGGTTGGGATATTAAAAGATGGGAAGTTGAGGGGTGTTGGACAGCTTTGTGACATCTTCCTGGATGCCCTCCAGCCTATGGATGATCCTGTGAGCAGTACTGCATATAAATGGTCTGAAGAGTTGGGTTTAAGTACTTTAGCAGTGAAAAGAGGCTGAGGTTTCTCATTCTTCTCAGTGTATCTTGCCATGGCAATGAGAATCGCTTTTCTGCTGTCGTTTCTGTAGCGTATTGGATGCACTGGGATAAGGATGTTAAGTGAGCTGGTCCTTCTGAGCGTGGGAGGGTGAGTCTTTCCATACATGTCTGATACAGCTTATGGGTTCTCCAAGTAGATTTCTGAGACTCTTGAATCCAAAAGACCTTTCCCTTTTCCTATTCAACAAATGGGCTTCGACCTCAGATTTGTATCTCAAAAGTGCTACTACGAAGTGTTCTGCTAACCTTTGGGCCAATTAGGTGCAGGGTAACATTTATGATGACTTCTGTTGGGATGGGCTCCAGTGAAGAATACCACGCTTAACTGTGTGTTCCCGAGGGCTTTACTGTCCCCCATTAGCCATTTTCCATTCCCCCTCCATACCCAACACCATATGCCAGGCAGCTGAAAGCACGTCACTCTAGTCTATTGAGAGATTTTTAAACTTCACTGATGACTTTTAATCTTGTTCCCAGAGGTATTTTACCCCAAGAGCTGAGACAGATAAGGCAACAGCAGGTGTCAAATGATTCATCTAAACGAGTGGTAGTAGCAAGATGAAAGGATACTCATTTCTATGGGGAGCCTCCTGTCATTCCCCTTAGAAAATGAAAGGGATCAAGCTGGCCCTGGCTGAGGAGATGGTGGAGTGTGCCAAGCATTGCCTACGTTGCTCTGCACTCTTTGCACTGGGTTTTATGTTTTACTAGCTGGGACAGAGCCCTATTGCAGTAGATGGTGGTCAGACATCCAGTGGAGGACAGGATCTGTCCCAGAAAACTCACACCCAGATACACACAGAGGAGAAGCAATGATGAAGTGATGGGACTCATGCCCAGCACTGCCAGGTAAGGCAGTCGTGAGGGGCTCCTCTCTTGTCTGAGATGGTGCAATAGCTCTCCAAAATGTTTGCTGTCTATCCCCAAGGACAAAGGATGGATTTTGACCTGGGTAATGCATGATGGTGGGTACCAGCATTGCCAGCTTCAGAAATAAATGTCTATGATCTTTAACTCCCTCCTGCAAAAGACAGGCTGTCATTGTTATTATGTGGTGGATAAAGTTAGAGGTAGACCTTTGTGTCTTTGCATTTGAATTGGCACAAAGCTACATCTCGAGGAATCCATTAATCTTGCACAAACTGTACTCCGGAGGCACAACAGGCATTAATACCTTAAATACGGCTTTTCAAGCTCAGCGCTGCCAAGTCCACCTTTGTATTTTCCCTCCTTTTCCTGGCAAGGAGGGGAAATGCTGTAGGTGGCCACCGAAGAACTGAAGGAGGCAGCAGGTGGCTTCTGAGATCATCCACATCTGAATTCCCCCACCTCCATTCCTCCCTCCCAGTATTTTCTTTTCTTTTCCTTTTTTTTTCCCCCAGTTCTACTAAAAAATTCTGTGCCTCCTGCACCTTCATTATGTTCAGCAAATCCTCAGGAAGCAAGGATTTTATACAGCAGGAAAATACATTTGTGATATAAAGAGACCAGAAACTGTAGAGTGGCCCCTTCCCAAAAGATTAGATCAAACCTAATTATAACCCTTTTTCCGCTCCTCTCCCCAAGAAAGAACCAAGGGGACCCAAGCAGAGCCTTGACAAAGAGCTGTGTGTTCATTTGCTGAGGCCAGTGCAATTGGATTTTGCACCAAAAAAAAAGCCTTAAGGGAAAACAGGAGCCAAAACCAGAGAAATTTGTCATCTGCCAGACCTTGGTACACCACAGGGGATGTGGGGGATGGATTTCAGAATGCAAATAGGGGTCCATTGAGGCTTCACTACACTTCAGCAAGGTAATTTTCAAACTTAATGATTTTCGCATTTAATTCAGGGCGAAATTAGTCATCAGGTATTGAGACAAAGCAAGGCTCTCTTCTGTAGTGGGATGCTCTCCTCTTCAAGCTGTGTTATCTCAGCAATAATTAAAATGTTCGCTGAAGTAGAAAATGTGCTATCTGATTCATTAGCCAGATTTCCTTTTGTAAGGTAACTCATGTTTGCTTATCGGAAATAGAGACAGGCTTGGAGAAGAGGACTCTGGACACTAATGATAATGGGAGGGAGGAGCCAATGGGTCATGAAACTAAAGCAAGTGCATGTGCATCTTAGTGAAGAGCTCAGTGTGTCCTCTTCTGCCCTTGGAGCCACCAAGGCTGGTAGGGTCTGCATGAAAGGCGCTGCTTGGCTGGTGAAGCTCTGGGTTACGGGAACACACAGGCTAACATGCCTGTCCCAGGCATGAGGTCCCTTACGCCCATGGATGGCCCCAGGCTAAGCAGAAGACTTTCAGGTTTCACCCCCGTGTGCTACAAGAAGGTGTCCGTCAGCAGATGAGTCAGTATTGTGTGGTAAGAAGAAAATGAAATAAATTTGGACGGCAGGAGAAGGAAAGGCCCAAGTGTAAGCTGGGTTAGTTTGTGTCTGAAAGTTTGTGCAGTGCTGACTACAGTACTCATGACACCCGTTGGCTGGTTCAGTGTTGTTCATGAGGAGCCAGTTGGGGAAGGAGAAGGAGAAAGAATACGAGGCTTTGACTTCGCTATGAGAGAAACAAAAGCAATATTGGAAATCAGTCATCCTTCAAAGTTTCAGTGTCATCTGTAAGATGCAGGCATATGACAGGTAATTTTGGACCCTTCTGACTCTTTAGATGGCACTGTTCTGGTGGTTCACTCTGTTGTGGTGTTGCCACATTCCAACCAGCTTGTCTGTGTAGAAGAGAAAATTGCTCCTGATTTGAAATGGGTTTGTTCTGCAGGAGAGCAGCAAGGCACCTCCAGCACCTGCAGCAGAGCCCGCACCAACACACCTCTCCCTTTTTCCTCTCTTCCAGTGATCCCCAAAGTAACTAAGCACTTGCTCTCCAATCCCGTCTTCACCTGTATCATCCTGGCAGCCTGCATGGAGATCGCGGTGGTGGCTGGCTTCGCCGCCTTCCTGGGAAAGTACCTGGAGCAGCAGTTCAACCTCACCACCTCATCTGCCAACCAGCTCCTGGGTGAGTTACCACGGGGACCACAGGATCTCCAGTGTCCAAAGGCATTTAAAAGCGTTCAGCATGGCTGGTAACTGCAACCAGTCTCACTGCTTAGGCTGCCCTAAAAGTGACTTACTGAAGCAGGATCTTCACTCATTTTCTCCTGCTGCTCATTCCCAATTCCCACTGCACTCTGATGTCTTCTGGTTTTGGCCTGGTTTTCCAAAAGAAACAATCCCCTGCGGTCAGTCTTGCCTCCGCCAGTGACACAAGGACTTGCTGGTGAATTTTAATAGGATTTGATAGAAGGCCAGAGTTCTCAAAGATGTTCCATCTTCCATCTTTTTTGAAAATTAAAGGCTTGGCAAAAGAAAGCAGTTTCACCATTGACCCACTGGGAGAAGGAAAGCCACCACCCTGTGTGGTGGAAGATGCCCTAGCCATGGGTACAGCTGGATGGTCAGCAAAAAGGGGGTCACCTGTGAGCCAGAGCACATCCTGCTTCTGACCTAGGAGTGAGGAGGAAGACTTTGATACATCCATAGTCCTCACAATTTGTTTAATTTAAACAAAATTACTACTAGATTTCCCACATGGCATTTGTGGGACTCTAGAAATGCCAGGGTTTGGATGCACTTTTAAGCTTAGCCCAGGTAGGTAAGGCCTGGCAGCAAAGGGATAGAAATGAACCCAAACAAGCTTAGTGTGATAATGCCTTTCTGTGCCTGGAAAGTGAGTCACTTCTGGCAGCAATTTTGCATCTCTTACTTTAAGAAGATTCTTTAAGGGAGAATTCACGTTTCAAATGCAACTATTGCCTGATCTCTGAAGATCAGACTGCTGTGAAGTGTACCCAGCAGGGCTCATCCAAAGCCTCTAGACACCTTGGAAAATTCTTGACTTTATTTGTCTACTAACTGTTGCAGGAAACATCGGAGGTGATGCTGCTTAGGTTAGGGTGGGCCATTCTCAGCAATGTGAGCATCTCACTCCAATATGATTATGAACAGGAAGAAGATCCCAGTTTCTCTGTGCAAGGCAGCATAGCCATTTGCATCCATTCCTCTGTTTTTGGGCAACCCCAGGTTGGTGCTATTCCAGCAGTTGGTCATGACAAGGTTTCCCCACTTCTAGAGCACAGAACTTTCTGCTAGAAAGTAAAAAGCTGTAATGGTGTGGTTCACTGAGCCTTGCTCACGCTTCTTGCTGACTGATCTTTCTTCTTGCAGGGATGACAGCAATCCCATGCGCCTGTCTGGGCATATTCCTGGGCGGCCTCTTGGTGAAGAAGCTCAGCCTGTCCGCTCTGGGAGCCATCAGGATGGCCATGCTAGTGAACCTGGTGTCCACAGCTTGCTACGTGTCTTTCCTGTTCCTGGGATGCGACACAGGACCTGTGGCAGGGGTTACTGTTCCCTATGGAAACAAGTGAGTCCTCAGAGAACTTCAGGGTCTCACACAGCCCTACCAATATAAATGCTTTGTTACTCTCCTCGACAGGCAGCCTTCAGGCAGTGCTGGCCCTTAGACAACCAGGAAGATCAAGCATATAGAAGGCAATGTCATATAGGGCTCTTAGTCTGGGATGTTTTCATGCCACTTATCACTGTAAGAGCTGAGTACCTGCAGCTCACAATGGAGTTTTACTAAAATCGGTCAAACTGAATCAAAAGGTGCCAGACCTGATTCTGCACCCATGGCCAGCTACGTAGCACTGAGTGCGCTGCACCATCTGGTTTCTCCTGGCAGTGAGGGACATGCACTGCTTTGTACATTTATTTAAGTGCCTGAGGGGAATTTGCAGAACCAGGTTTTAGATGCCTGGAAATTCAGATATGGTGAGGAGGGAGTATGTGTTGCTCCAGGCTTTTTTTACTGGGAGAAATGAGGAGGCACAGGGTGCCCTGTAGCATTCACAGGACTTGGAAAGAGTTATTCTATGTTTTCTTTTCTGGTGCTCCTTAGTATGCAGCAGTGACTTTTTAGAAGATGACAACTTCAGGCTCTCAGCTCCTTACTGTTCTAGAAAGAGAGAGCTGTCTCCACAGTATCTCTTTGGGTTTCCTTGGGGCTGCTCATTGGGGTAACAAGGCAGCTCAAGCCTCACATTAGATTTCCTGCTGCAGAAGAATAGTGGCCGTGGCATTTCTGTCCCCAAGGAGAGGCTATAGCCTGGATTTCTTAAAGCTGAGACCCAGATAGCCTGCACACTGCTTTTTGTAATTTGTTTGCCTTGGCTACCCCCCTTCAAAGCCATCTTTGTGTGGCAATGATTGATACCATCTCACTGCCCTTTAATTTCCCTTTCTGTTTCTCTTCCAGCTCAACTCCAACCTCATCTCTGGACCCGTATTCTCCCTGCAATAACAACTGTGAATGCCAAACTGATTCCTTCACTCCTGTGTGTGGGGCAGATGGGGTCACATACTTATCTGCCTGCTTTGCTGGCTGCAGCAGCACGGTGAGTGAGCTTTCCTTGGGACCTCTCGCCTGTAGGAACAACTCTGTGAGTGCGAGTAAGTGAGGTTAGTGAGCATCTGGTAGAGCAGCTCATTTACAGCTAGCAGTGGTTACACCCCCAAAAGCTAACCTCATGCATAGATGGGCCTGAGCTGCTGTCATTGTTTGCTCTGTTGCATAAATGCCTGCTGACTCCCATGGAGCAGGATGGCATTTCCCATCCTCCTTCTCCTCTGGTCTTTCTCCTCACCAAAGAAGCAAGGAACATGGTAGGAGAGCTGAAGAGTTGTCCACTGGTAGAACTCAGATCCTTTGCAAGAGCTCGCTAGCCCGGGCTGTGGAACCAACATGTGACCAGATCCTGGTTTTATTCACCCTTGTTTAAGCTTTCCTTCCACTCCTCTTGCTTTTCTCTCTTTTCCTGCTTTGCTCTGAGGCAGCAGCAAGAGCACGTGTTAAGGGAGCAGAGATTCCATCCAAAGACATTCTGCATTTTTCAGTTCTCCATATTTAGGAGCTTATTTCCTTTATAAAACTCTTAAAGACCAAATCATCTCTGTGTAAAGATGTGAGGAATTTTTAACAATATCTTAAAAGCCTGCTTTTCCAAATTTTGCTGCTGAAATACTAATGACTTCAGGTTACACTGAAAACGAGTGCCTGCTGCTGTGGTGTTCCTGCGATCCTTGCTCCCTGTCCAGGGCCATGCCAAGCATGGTGACTGCTGCCACACTGCTTGTCTGGAGCCTGTGGGAGGTCAGTCTGGTCTCAGTGACCATTTGTGGTGGCAGGGAAATCAGTGCTCACCTGCACGGCTTCATCCTTCCTTTTTGAGGAGACATCAAACCTCCCTTCTTACCCTAAAGAGACAAACCTCCCGTGAGTGCCGATGAGCAGAGGTGCAAGCTTGCTCTAGCAAGTGCAGCCTCACAGCCCAGGTGCCCTGGAGCTCATTCTGCTTAAACTCTTCTCTCCTCAGTTCCCACTCCAGCCTCAGACACATAGGCTGAAATTCGAAATACCACAGTTTCCAAGTGCTTTCAGCAACCCCACAAGAGACCCCATGAGTGTGTGACACATGCAAAGGTGTTAGTTACCTCCTGCCCTTTTCCTCCTCCTCCCAACAAGAGACAAGTCAACTCCTGGGGCCACAACACAATGCTTTTAACAAGGAGTCATGTTATACAGGGCACATGAAATAGTGTCTTGCCAGTTCACCAAGCCCTTAGCAAGAATACAGCTGGTGTGGCCCATGGCTGGAGGGCAGGAGCGACCTCCTCGCTGTGCAGTTCAGGGCAAAGCTCTGGCTCCTCTGGAAGGAGAACAAAACTGAAGATTCAGCTCTGCCCATTCAGTCTGCGGCTGCCTGAACCTTGTGCTCTGCAAGAACAAACCTCCGAGCAAAAACATCACTCTCCTTCACCCTGTCTCTTACTTATTCTTTCGTATTTTCCCTTTCCATCATCATCTTGGGGTTCTTTCCATCGCTTTGTTTTGTAGGGTTTTTTTGCAGTAACATTTTGAACACAAATTAGTGAAGCCATAGCATCCTCTGGAAAAGGCATTATCAAGAATTATGGACCAGTTTGGCCATTGAATAGCCCTGAGGCAAAGCCAAACCGCCAAACCAGGTTTTAAACCCATAATCCAGGTAATGATCTGCCTAGAGGGTCTTGTGAATGTTTTATGCTCATGATGAGCCAAGGGTTGCTTTTTACTGGGACATAAAATTCTCTGAATGCTTTATTTAACTTTACTGCATTGGACATTTCTGACTACCTCTCTCCACTTTTCCTCTGTGAACAATTTCTAAAAGCCGTATGTAGCTCAGTTAGTTTTTTCTTTCTCATTTCTTCTCTCTTACTGAGCTGGTTGCAGAGGTCTACCTGCCCAAAAAGCCTTTGGCGTATCAGTTCTGATAGGCAGAGCTCTGGCACCCTCAGGAGTTTATCTTTTAAGCCATTCCTGGGAGTGACCCTTGGTTACGAAGCATTTGATTGTGCATCTTGTTTGTTTGATGCCATTGCTTCTCTCATCTTTTTGGCTGGACACTCATGAATTCCAGCCTGGCATTACCATGCTGGCATCTCACAGCTTTGCACTGAAGTACCGGCCTGTACCTTACCTGTCGGAGCCAGGGTTTAAAAGAATAAGTAATTAAAACCAGGGGTGATTTGCATGGATAATTACTCCAAACTCAGGATGCTATTAAAGGTGCAAACTCTGCATCTTCAGATGCACACCATAAATCTGGGTGTGCAAGCAGCTGGGCAGTGGAAGGCTGTGATAATGCGTAGTTGGATGCAGTGGGGTTGCACACAAGAGAATCTATAGCAATTTGGCACACGTAGCAAGAAGTTGCCTCTCCACAGGACAAAGGTAGAACTCCATCTTTGATGTTTCCTTGTTTGATGTCTGTGAGTTGTAGAGTGTGTCAGTAATAAAAGATCAAAAATCTCCCAGGTAACGATGCAGTGCAGCGCTAAGCAAGCAGATGTAGTTGGTACAAACTGCTCACACTGCTTTGGGCCAGCACCTTGGTGCAGAATGGTTGAAAAAGCAGATTTAGGGATAAATTTTCAGGCAGTAGAGGTGGGGACCTGCCTCGTGGTTTGTCAAAAATCACACCAGTGGGAGGAGAATATGCCCCACCACTGCCAGAAACATGTACCTTCACTGATGAGAGGAAATAAGCAGCCAGTTATGCATGTTTGCAATGATGGGAATTTTGTCCCAGGATCTTTCAGTGCAGGTGTGTACTTTTTTGGACTTAGATGGCTTTTAATCCACAGTGTTATGTCCAGGCTGGTTGCTAGCAATGCACTGCAGTAACAGCCAGGAACTACACATTCCTGTTGTCTGTGTTCAGACACCACTGCAGTGGTGCTAATTGTCACTATCTCAGAGCCTTCAGGTGGCAGCTTCTAAATCACAGCACAGGAATTTGTTATGTTAACTGTTGCTTGCCAGCCAGAAAGGCACCTGCATGTCTACTCCAGCTCTCCTGCAGTTCTGCACTGCGGTCTCTCTTGCCCTCTATGCACTTACTTGGAAGAAAATCATTTGACTTCTATGCAGAAGAAAGGGATTGGTGTCAGAAAGGCTGGAGTGGTATCCCCATGGATCCTTATCTTTGGAGGCAGTGAACCAGAAAGTATGCTTTTGTATGGTCCTAAAGGGATCCCAGCAGAAAAGCAAATGAATTTCTGTTTGAACGTCGTAGAGAGGAAGAGGAGGAGATTTAGCTGGTTTTCAATATGTTTTGTTATATGGCGTGACTCCTCTTACAAACACGCGACCTGCAAACCCAGCAGGCTGATGAAGACAAGCCATGAATCATTTATGATCCTTTAATTCTGTATTCATTAAGGGATTTCTTGGTAGTATTGTGTGCCTTAATTGCACTGACATCCCACACTCAGAAATTCAGGAGGGCAAGTAGGAAAATAAGACCAAAAAAAGAGAATTCCCTAAATCTGTGCCTGGCAAACAAAGCTTCTTTTCACATCCTGCACTTACTGGAGAGATCAAAGGAAAATGCAGTCATTTCACCCTCCTTCTGATCACAGATTGATAAAGTTTATCTTGCCTGACTTCAGCTTTTAGCTCAACACAAATCCCTCTGAATCAGATGTCATGTATTAGCCCATAGTGCACTTGAGTCCAGCAGTGCCTGTCCCACCAAGCTGTGATAGTTCAGCTCTTGGTGAGCCACAGCCACCCATCGTGAGTTGCTCCTTCCCAGGATTCAGGGTGCTGGAAGCAGGCACCAAACACACAGCCAAGAACAAGGCTGCAGATTTACCTGCTTTTAATGTACTTCAGTTTAATTGCAACAGCCAAGAGGATGGAGGTAAATAAGAAAGTAATTAGAACCATCATTTGGGGACCTTCCTTGTCGCAGGGACACAGATCGTTTCTTTATTCTCCTCCAAAGAGGTATAACGTGGTAATAATTTTGTTGCAGTGACATTTATGGGAGAGACTTGAAAGGAGCAGAAGAAAAGAAACAAGCCAAGGGACAGCTTTCCTTTGCTGGTAGCATGCATCAGAGCTGATGTGCTTCTGAAATTATCTCCAAACCCCCCTCAAACAAGCACTCAAGAGTTACTTAATTGACCATTAGAGGATTCGGAGTTGCTGTTGCCAGCAGAGCAGGGCAGGAGATAGGGACCATGGCTCTCACTCATCCTGAACCCCTGTGCTCCTCTGCAGAACCTCAGTGGCTGTTCGTGCCTCACCTCGGTCCCTGCCGAAAATGCCACCGTCGTTCCCGGCAAATGCCCCAGTCCCGGCTGCGAAGAGGCCTTCCTGACATTCCTCTGTGTGATGTGTGTGTGCAGCATGATTGGGGCCATGGCGCAGACACCATCAGTCATCATACTCATCAGGTAGGACCGCAGCCGGGAGGAACCCGTGAGCTTGGTGGGGCTGCTCTTGGGGTGGGAGCAGGGCTGGAGGGACCCTGGGATGCTGCTGGGAGCTGCAGGGAGCTGAGGATCCCGCACAGCCCCTGGCCTCTGCCTTTCAGGCTGCACTGACTGTCCCCAGATCCAGGACTTTGGACTGAACCTCCACTCAAGCCATCAGAAAATCCTCCTTTAAGCATTCCCTGGTGAAGACGCCTTGAAAGGGCTGCCTGTATTTTCAGAAGGAGCTATGGGCATAGGCTTTTTCATACATTACTGCCTTCACATGCAGACAGGAGTTGGGGATGTGAACACCTGAGCAGTCCTCCTGAATTTCAGCCTCATTGTTTCAAGTGTTAATTAAATCATTTTCTCTCTAAGCCACTCTTCCACTTGATGGCACCTGGTTTGTCCATGGCATGGCCCTACTGGGCTACAGTGCTGACCTGCTAGAGAGAATATGGGAATTGCTCAGTACAGCCCTGGTAAAATGGGAGTGAGGAGGGACTGGGCTTGCAAAGAGAAGATCCCTGCAGAGATGCTGCACAGAAAGGTGGCAGGCTTGTTCTTACCAAGGCTGGGATTCGCATGGGAAGGGAAATACGGATGTGCAGTTTTCAGTCCAGGTAGTAAGGACATCACAGCTGCATCAGGAAAGTGGCAGAATTCAGCCTTATGTGCTCAACACGTAATGCCTTGATGAGATACCTTTAGAGATGGTCTGGAGGTCATAGAAACCTTGGACAAATGAAAGGCTGCGGCAAAGTCTAGCTTTGGTCAATACCCTCCCTGGCTAGAGTTTAACTTCTCTCACCCTGGACCAAGTCCAAGAACAGAAGGAACTCGTGATAGTCTGAAGGACATCTCTGAGTTGATCCAATATGAATAGGTAGGCAAAAGTAGCTTACTCAAATAACTGACCTTGTGGTATTTCCAGACACATGGCACACTTCACCTAATGATATACATATATATCTAAGCCTGCGTTTATCCAGCATTACTTATCTGTCCAGACTGTCACTTACTGAGAATAATAACCAGAGGCATAAATAGCAGATCCATTCTGCTGCCTGGAAAATTCCAATAAAATTAAATCAATAAGGTCTGTATTAGAAACACACTCTTGAGTGGATCTTGGACAGAACAGCTCTGTGAGGGCATGTCTCCCTGCAGGATACAAAATGAGATATTCCACCTTCTAGTTCGTTTCTCTCTTTGCATCTACAGTAGCTAAAGGGAAATCAAATTTCTCATGATAAATATTGTGGCAAAAGTAATTTGAAGTTTGAAGAGTTCTTTGTTCAAGGGAGCTGCCAGCACCTGTAGGATCCTGCATGGAGACATCTTCGTGTCAGCTTCAAATGAGATAAGCCAGTCACCAGCCAGGAAGAAGAATATAAGGGAATAAGAAAAGCAGAGGGAATATTAAAAAAGGTTCAGCTCACAGCTGTAGGAGATAAACAATTCACACATCCAAATTGCTGCATTCCCTTCAGAATCTCTGAGAGCTACAAAAACATACAGGGAAGAGCTCTTCACCATATACAATCTCATGCTCTCTTGCAACTGCTGTCTTCGATTGGTAAAAGAAAGCTCTGGCATATGAGCATGTCCCCAGTGGCAGTGACAAGTGGCATCAGTAGTTCCTATGGTTACTTTAAAAATGAATTTCAGTGTCTACAAATTAGATGTTTCAGCAAGTCATTTGTTCACTGCTGTAGTCAGTGAGGAAAGGAGGTGTCTACAGGTGGTAACTTTTACTCTGCCTTAAGGTATGGGGATTGACTTTGGTCTTAAGCACAAAGAAGAGGATGAAAGGACACCACCACTGATTAAAACCCACTATGAATATTTCACGTGATAATCTATTTCTTTCCATAAAATAAACTTGAATGCTCTCTGTTTCTTTCATTTCCCACCCAACTGTAGAATCCTATTTGAGCCAAGCCATTAACCACTGGAACATTTTTCCAAGGGTAGATACTCCCTGGCACAAAGGCTTTCTATTGAGCCTGGGGTTCTGCATGAAAACTGTGCTGAAATTTCACCCAGAGCTCACAGGCTTCATGCAGGAGTCATGGTATGATGTTACGTGGCTTGTGTAATGTGTGAGATGAAGGCAGGTGATAAGAATGGTCTTCTCCTAAAATCATATGCTGTTTCTGGCTGGTTTATTGCTATTATCTGTATTCATACAGAGGACCACCATTGCCACCATGGATGCCACTAGCCGTGCTGCCTGTGGACCTCTGTAAAGAGCTAATGGAAGAGGCAGCTCAGGCCTTTAAAGATCTCCTGTGTGATGAATCTATTCATGTGGGGATCACTGTCCTGCTTTCCCAGCCTTTATGTGCTGTGGGAAATAAAATGCTATTATAAGACTTAGGAACAAATTAATGATTTCTGAAATTCCAAAGGCTTTGCTGAGCCTACCCCAAGAGGATGACTTTAGCCAGTAGCATCCTGGAGCTAAGCAAGTTAGAAAGCCATGAATTATTTTTTAAAGCACCTTTGAAGGGTAACACTCGTGTGACAGTGGGTTGTGTTTGTAGCAAAAGGCAGCAGAACCGTTGTCTTCCCAGAATAAAAAATACTTGCATGCTAAACTCACACCCATGAGAACTAGTCTTCTTGAGCATGTCCTCATTGGGAGGTTTGGTTTAACAAGCTGACTGAACCTTTTGGTCCATTATCCTCCTTTTCTTCTCTTGTTCCCAGTAGTCTGAAAAGGTTCAGAACAAGAAGTATCCTCTCCCTCCAGTTCTCAACATCTGGGGCCTAGACAGCATGATGCGGAGCTTGTAAATGGTGATTTACTGGGATGGGAATTTAATTTTTCCCCAACTGACGACAAGATTAGCTGTTGTTATTAATGACTTAGCTAAATTCCCGAACCTATCACTGATGCAATTACTTTTGGGGCTGTAGGCAGTTCAGGCGAAGGGAGAAGAAAAACCCCTTTAATGACTTTTTGAAGAGGTGGTGGTGGCATCCTGGCTGACAGCTCAGAATGGCCATGGGGTGTGTTAATCAAAGCAGAACAACAAGAATCAATTTCACTCTCTCCCTCCCTTTTGCCTACAGAACTGTGAGCCCTGAACTCAAGTCTTACGCTTTGGGAGTGCTTTTCCTGCTTCTCCGTTTGCTAGGTACGTGCAAACATTTCATGTCCTTCTCTCCCATCCTTTCCTCTCTCTTGGGAAGTGGGATTTTTAACACGTAAAGTGGATTTCTATGCCATACAGTGCTGCAGTTGACATGAGTGCTGTCTGACACAACGGGGTCTGAGGCCTCTCTGTGAAGGATATGGCAGCAGGGCTCCTGAAGGCACTTTTCCTGCCATTCAAATGGTGTTAATGGAAGAAAATGCAGTGTTGAATGAGAAATTACCGTTTCTGCCATAGTCCCACACAACCAGTTACTCTTCTATAGCTGTTATTAACATGTCAGCAGCTTGCAAAATTACTGCTGCATTGCATTTGCTGAAGTAGAGGGATATGTATTTTCATCCTCCTTTGAGGGACAGGACTGGTGTTACATGGTGTGTTTGTCACAAGGTATGTTTGTCCCTTCCTTCAAGTCTCTCAGCAAGGGAAACAGTAAAATGAGAAAGGACGAGTCCTTTTATCCTCCTGTGGGTTAATATTCCATTAAAATGCACACAGCTGTTCCTGTGGACCAGTATGTGCTTCTCATGTATGAATTAAAAGGAACACATTGTTGTTTCCCCGCTGCTGGCTTCTGGGTGCAGTTTTTTCCCCTTTTGAAGAAATGGCTCCTGTTTTAAAGCTCCTATAGTTCATCTTACTAATCTCAATGACCCAGGGCAGAATCCTCTGATCCATCTCTCTGTGTGTTCATGTCATGCATGGGGTTTTTTGCATGTTGAGGGATGGAATTTACTTTTTTCCCACAGGGCACAGCCAGTACCTGCCCTGTATGGCCCTCCCCAGTCTCAAAGAAATGAGCTGGAGGGTCAAGTGCCATCTCTTAGGCTACAGCAAGACACTAGGAAGTCCAGGACCAAAAATCCAGCAGTATCATGGATTGTGAATAAGTGACCTCATTTATTTACCTCTTTTTTGTAACATCTTATTCCCCATTAGCTGAAAGGGAAATGGTGGTCCCAGAACAGTTTACAATAAAACCAATTAGATTTTCATTGCTTTTGGTAAAGTAGCTGCAGAAAAAGTTCCATCAAGTAATCTTATCCAGAGCTCAGATAACTTAAAGGGAAGCTTCTGGGTTGGCTTGGGTCAGCTCTGGTTCAAGCCTTGTGAAGACAGGATTTTCTTTAGCTACTGGTGCTGCTCTTGGGTTTTGGCCTGTCTTCAGCTCTTGCTGATTGAATGTGGAGTGTCAGCAAGCAAGTGTGCAAGGAGGATGTCTGTGGGCTGTTGTTTCCAAGAGAAAAAGTACTTAAGGGGGTAGATTTTCTCTCTTTTTCTCTTTTCCTTTCAAATGAGAGAAGCCTCCTAAGATACCAGCATCCTGAATTCCTCTAAACCCAGGCTCAGGCATGTATGCTTAAGTTGAATAGATACTTTGTTTTCTTCCGATAAAGAAGCCATAGTAAGAACTTCAACTCAAATCTTTATATGTTGCTCTGTCACTTAGTAACTCCCATGAAATAAGACAACACGTCCTGAAGAATAACACCAATGTAGCTGGAACCAACAGAAAATGAAAAGAAAGGTACTTTTCAATATGAGCAAAGGTATCCAAATCTTGCCCTTAACAACTTGAGGTTCGAGAATAGATTTACTGATTTATTTTAAAAGCTTTTCAGTTCACCTTTAAGCTTTGACTTAAGAAGACAGTGATAATAGCTGCTTCTTGAACCAAAAGAGAGTATTAAATATAGGAGGTATGAGACCCGGAGGTGCAATTGCAGCTAATACGTTTCAGTAAGACAGAAGCAGCTTTTTTATACAGCCCTACAGTTTCTGCAATGAAATATATATATATATACAGCAGAAATTTTTGTAACACTTTGCGGTAAGGGGTAAAACATGATTGAATCTCTTTAATATTCACTATAATAACATGAAACATGACTGAGTTCACCCAGTATCCTCCTGGATGTATTATCTTATTGCACAGGAATTCTGCTGTGAGAGGGCAGCATAACAATGTCTTCATATAAAAGTGTTTCTGCAGTTTCTCAGGGAGGAGAGTAAAACAGTGCCATTGGAGCCAAAGGTTTTGAATGGAAAGGTTGGAATGGCAAAAAGTTTTAGACCTGTAAGACCTGAATCCTTTCTGGGTGGTGTTCACCATGCATCCTAACAAAGCCTACGCTTACCAGGGCACTTCATTTTGGTTTTCCTACAAGCCCATATTGTTTGCCTCTTCCTCCACAAAAACACAGTTTCTCTCTCACAAGGACTTTCCAATCTGCAGTGCAGCCCCTCAGCTCCCTTCTCTCAGAGGGTCTAGGCACAAAGTCACTCTTGTGAGTGAGCCTCTTGTCCTCTTTGGTAAAAATGGGCTGAAACACTCACTGGTTGAGAGAGGCTTTTCAGGTATTTTTCTTTGAGGTTTCCACATCCATGCCTGCATTCACATAGGAGTAGCTTTGGAGTTCAGTGAAAACAGGTCCTTCCTCAGGTCTTAATGAGGAGCAATCTCCAGGCCAAATTATCTTGTAAACCTGGAAAGCCAGCTGAAGCCAGCAGATGGGGATGATAGCTCTCTCTGAAGTTCAGCCTGTACATCTCCAAAGCTTTGTATCAACATCTCTCTGCATGTTAACAAATAGGAGCTCACACCTCAAAACTATGATCCAATGCAATTTTCTTTTAGTCCAGAAAGCGTGTGGCTGCTGCCTCCTCGGTCACTGCCACATCTGGATGTGACCCCTGAGGTGGCATCCAGCACCGGTGCAGCACTGAGTACACAAACTGCATTCAGCAGCACAGGCTCTTTGCTTGTTCCTGGCAGGAGCCCAGCTGGATTTATAAATACCAGGTTGAGCATGTGGTTGTCCACAAGGTTCAACAAAAACCCCTTCTTTTAACTAAGAAGCAGAACCAGCCCAGTCTGGAATTTCCAGTCATTGAAGTGACGAATGGAGAACTAACACTGATGTTTTTTTCCAGAACATATCCAGGTTTTGGATGTGATGACTGGAACTGGTGTTTCTAACAAAAAAGATTGTCTTGCTTTTGTATCATCTGTTTTTATTTACTACATTTGTGCTACTAATGACTGGTTAATATGAGTACCAAAAGCCCACATAGCCTTTCTTAACTCCTGCATTTATTAACAGAAAGGAAGATCAAACAAAATCTGCAGAGTTTGTCATCAGCGAAATAAGATCAAGAGATCTCAGTTACCACAGGGAGCAGTGAAGACAACCAATTTATTTGTAGTCTTAGGATACATGTCATGAATGTCACTATTGTTCATGACAAGCTGAAGGGAAGGTATCTTTTCTAAGCCTGGAAATCCAGGTTAATGATGAAACTGGATCCAAGATTAAACACTTTTCTGTCTAGAAACTGCAGTGCAGTGCCTGTCTACACATGTTTTTATAGTCTCAGGCATCACAACACCTACGGATGCAGTGATACTGTCACGGGTATGTTGTGCCTACCTGCTGTTGAATTTCAGTAGATACAATGCTCTCCTTTGCTTCCTGTGTTAAGCCACAGAAGTGATTTTATCAATCAGGGTTCTTTCCAGGGTTTATCTGCTTCCAGCCTTCCCTATAAATATAGCAGGAGGTTTACATTATGTAGAACATCCACAGTTTCTTCTGAGTGCTGCACGCTTGGTGCGTGTGTGCTGGCTGGGAACGTGGCTGTCCTAACCACTGTCAGGGTAACATGAAACAGGGGCCTCTACAGTGTCCCTGTGGGATGGGGAAAAGTAGAGAAGAAAAACACTGCCTTTATTAGTTAAATGAGACTGGAGTGATTGCTCTGCTCTAAGATTGCCGCTCTGCTGCAAACTAGGATTGAGAAACACTCATCAGTAGTTAGCTGGGTGGCTGTGGGAGAATCCTGCTGTGGTATTTCATTTAATTGTGCACTGAAATTTTCCTTTCTTTTTAGATTTAATCTTTGGCATCTATTAGAGGGCATTGTTTCTTTTCCTGAGACCCAAAGAAAACCTTCTCCTGTGTTAGGAGAAAGGTCCAAAACTAGATTTCAGTGCCCCACCTGATTTCAGGCTCTGAACTGGAGTGCTATGACATTCAGGTGAAAACCCTAAAGTGCAGAATTACCAGTCCCTAAACAGAGAGAAAGCTGCAAGGCTGTCCTCCTCCTCCTCTTTCATTTACCCCTCCACTCAGTCTCATTAGGCAAATGAGAAGCTTAATAAAAGCCACTTAAACTTGAGTAAAATCCTTCCTGCAT
>NW_009932268.1:0-1751 GCF_000696875.1 Nestor notabilis | reverse complement strand
ATCAGGAGGAATCTCTTCCCTAGACATTGAGCCCAAGCTAAAAACTCATCCACAGACTTTGTTTAAGTTGATTTAGAACTTCAGAAATTAGAATCACAGGCTGCAGCTGGGACCATTAACCTTGATAAAGTATCCTCTCTTTCCATTCACTGCAATCACGTCCTCACTCTCTCTATCATAAGGATCATAAAAGCATGATTTGTCTCTCTTATTTCGACAGGTTTTATCCCACCTCCGCTCATCTTTGGGGCTGGAATTGACTCCACGTGTCTATTTTGGAGCACGTTCTGTGGTGAGCAAGGAGCCTGTGCGCTGTACGACAACGTGGTCTATAGATACCTGTATGTTAGTATTGCTATAGCCCTGAAGTCTTTTGCATTCATCTTATATACCACCACCTGGCAGTGCTTGAGGAAAAACTATAAAAGATACATCAAGAACCACGAAGGTGGTCTCAGCACTAGTGAGTTCTTTGCCTCTACTCTCACCCTAGACAATCTGGGGCGGGACTCGGTGCCCCAAAAACAATCACATAGGACAAAATTTATCTATAACCTTGAAGATCATGAGTGGTGTGAAAATATGGAGTCTGTTTTATAGTGACTGTGGAGGGGTGAACTATATTAATAATACAAGGGTCCTTTTTAATAAAACCAAGAAGAGAGCACGAATGAAGAAACACAACTGCAAAACGTCAATGGCAACCCAGGAAACTTTTGTCTTTTTCTCAAAGTCAGACCCAGACAGGGTTCTTGAGAACAGCATCTTTTAATGGGATCACTTGTGACATCCTGCGGGGTGATGGAGAAAGCAGGGAGCTGCTGTGGCTGGATACCAGCCCCTTTGATGACAGTACGAGCTTCCAAGAAGAGCATCTACAGAGGTTCATTGGAGAGCTCAGCAAATGGACAGGCTTGGGCATGAGGCGTAGAGAAAGCAAGGTGATAATGACAGTGCTGGTTTAGGTGTTGTGGGTGCAAGTGGGGTCCCAGAGTACATGGAGCCCCACAGCATGGGCTGGTCTGAGTGCTGGCAAGACCTGCTGCACTCTGTGATGGCAGAGGGAGCAGTGCTGGAGCCATTCCACAAGTCACACTCTGTCATCAGCCACGAGTCCACGATAAATACCTTGAAAGCTGCTGGAATCCTTCCCGGTGGCAAGCAATGCTGTCAGAGGTATCCGAGTCCTTCCAGCCGAGCCTTATTCACAGATTGCAGCTTTGTGGTTGTCTGTGAATAGCTCTGCTTACATCTCTCAAACCCAGTAAAGTTCAAGACGTTTGCTCACACTTGCCAAACGTGCTGTCATTTTTAAAGGGGGTGAATTCCAAATACTTGGCTGTGCAGTCCTCTAATAAGACGTTTTTAAAACAAATTATTTTCCAATCTATGTTAACCCTTAAATCGCTGACACTTTTCCATAGGGAGGATTTATTTATGCTACTTTGGGGAAGGATCCTATTTTAATTCACCCAAACATAATGTGACTCAAGGGGTTTGTTTAACCCTCCGCATTTTTTATCCATACGCCTTCATTCTAATATGCTACCAAGCCAATGAAGACACATAATATGTTTTTAAAAAGGAGAACAAATGCACTGTGTCTCTATAAAAACAATTGTCAGCTGGACAATTATAGATAATATGATGATTTACATAATATAGGGTTTTTTCATATTCTATGTGACTCAGTGAATACATATATATATGTGGAGAGGCTGTTTATGTTCTCTCCAGTTTTTAAAGATATA
>NW_009932267.1:0-221 GCF_000696875.1 Nestor notabilis | reverse complement strand
CTCGTACAGCTGGACATCAAGGAGCTTGGAGCAGATCTTCCACAGGAGGTCCTGCAGTGCCAAGGGCTCTGTGTGAGGCTTTGGTCACTGCCTCCAGGAGCACGGGCAGCATCCCCAGCCCTCTGGCTCATAAGCAGGTGGCTGGGTTTCCGCTTGTGCTCCTGCAGGTGTCCATCAGCACCAAGAGAGCTGGGAGCTGAGGGCGTCCAGGGAACACGGGC
>NW_009932266.1:0-15205 GCF_000696875.1 Nestor notabilis | reverse complement strand
GGGGCCGGTGGCTGCAGGGCTGGCGGGAACGGCGTGTGAGCTGCGTATTTCAGATAGAAGCATGTGTGGAAACAGGTTCGTATTACTGAAAGGTAGTTATGCAAATGTACAAACGAACAGGAAACAGCATTGGCTTTTGCAGCACTTTTCTGAAATGTCAACTTCAGATAAAGAATCAAAGGAAAAGTGGCGACTGATTGGGACGTGCTGCCTTTGGAAACTTCTTTAAATGAATGTTATGGAAGTCAGTAACTCTTAAGACTAATGCAAAAAAATTAAGATATTAACATATTAGGAAAAAAACACGTTCAATTTCAGGATCGTAAGTCATTATACAATGATTGAGACTTAAGCAGCCATTGTCTGATATTTCCTTTCAAGCTAAATCATTCTGTGATGTAACATACTTCTGAAGTGTAGATGAGCTCTTCCTGGGCAGATGTAGAAAAAAAGTAGTAGCAATAAAAATACTATTTGTATGGAAAGATATAATGGGGTATTAATAAAGTGTAATATAATGATTTAGAGGCTGCTTTTTTTCCTGTGGCATTGCAAGTGCAGACGACTCAGGCAGCTGGTATTACTATTATCAGTGTCTTCTGGAGAATATCTTTAGGAATTTATTTTGGAATCTAGTTTGGTATTGCTTATGAAGCTGTCAGAAGTAAGAGAGAAGTGAAATGTAAGTGAAATATTAATGCAGCTCTTCACTGGGTTTAAAAAGTATTGCTGAGGTATATCATGTTGAGTGTGCATTGAGTAGTATGTTTGCCATGGCATGTTCTCTCAAGGGTTTTAGGCAGTAATTTTTAATAAATTTGTACAAGCTGCAATGCTACAGTAGGAGACAGGTTTGTAACTTTTTTCCTTGAATTTTCGACTGGTCTGTATTAAAATAAGCACAAGTAGTGTCTTCCTCTGTTTTTGTAAAATAAATGGTTTGAAATGGTCCTGGCAACAATTGAATGGTTTGATAAAACTTCAGTGCAGGTGTATTTAACTCCCTTTTTCTTACGTTTTTAGGGCGAGGATTTGCATTTCGCAGAAAACAAAAGATCGAAAGACAATACAGGAAGTTACTGAGAAAGGGAAGGAAGGTCCATTCACAACAGGATAATCAGTTTATTGATACTTATCCAGAGCACTTGAAGCATCTTTACCTAGCTGAGGAAGAAATGCTCAAGAAACGGCGTCGCAGGGCTCCAGATAATTCAGTTTTGTCAGAAGAAAAACTTAACGAACCAGTAGAGTAAGTTTTGTAAATGTCTCTAAAAACAAATACTTTTTTCCATCATTAAAGAAATATTTTAGATCTTAACACTTTACATGAACTTCAGTATGGTGATTTGCTTAAAATGCCATTAGGTCTTAAATATTTTCCTTATTTGTTAGAAAATTTGAACCTGCAGCTTTGTTGTGTTTGCATCAGAATCAGAAAGCAGTATTTTAGGGCTTGATTCCACAGAAACAATATCACAGTTACCATTGTACTTTAAAGACAAGGTTCAGCGCAAGCGCAGTAAATGTTTGGCTAATTCTTATCATGTCTACAAAGATGAGAGCCTGCTTTTTGGGTAGTGTGCTTCTGAGTGTGCAGAATTTTCCTTTGAATTCATTCTCAGTATTTTAAAATTAATGTCACTTCTCAGAAAGGTTGTTCCCAGTTTGATAAGCTGTCTTCTCATTGCACTGTTTTTCTGCTGGAATGAGCATTATTGTGTGCAGTTACCCCTCTCATGGTATGGCTAGTTTTGAGGGGAATTTAACTATGAATTAAAAAAAAAAAAAAGGAGGATTTAGTAAAATCTTAAGGCAGTAAAGTGTTCTTTATCAATGTAATAATTTTAAACAACAAATATGTCATTATAGCTTGCCAGTGGTGGAGGATTTTGTTGGTTATTTGTTTGGTTATTTGTTGGGTTTTTAATTTATTTACAATAGCTGGGAAAAGTCAAATGGAGTTTCTCACTTGCAGTTTAACGAATGTCAGACAACTTAAACCCTTAAACCATTTTTTCTGTGTGTGACAGTAATACCCCTGAAATCTTGGTTAGTTATGTCAGTAAAATGAAAAGCGTAGTCACTCAGGTCTAACATTGTCATGGCAGTGTTTTAAAAGAGCATTCAAGTACAGTGACTGAGATAATGCTTTTTCATTCTCAGTACAAGGAGTGTCCTAAGTATCTATGTCTAAACTTCCGTGAGAAGAATGCTCAGGAGAGTGGAGAAAGGCAGTCAGATCTGAGCTCAGCAGTGAGCAAGGTAGAGTTTTTGTCTGGAATAGGCAGCTTATTCGTGGTGGTGTCTGAAATAGGCCTGACGTTTTTCTTTAAACCAGAGGGTGCGTTATTTTTATTTATACTGTGGTCATTATGGTTGTAAACCAGAATTAGTATTTCTCCATGAATTTCAGTCACGAATGTGACTGCTAATCCGTGAGGTGGTGTGATGTGTAGAGTCGATTAAATAGACTTCAGTGTACTATGGGAATATAAAATAAGACTTTGGTTAGGTGGTTCTATTTTTAGCACATACTGCACATACTATTTAAGTAGTTTTGTACTTGGGACAATGAAGTGTCATTACACAATATTGCCACAAGATGGAGATGAGACTAAAGCAAAGATTTTTTTTTTTTTTTCTTTTTCTCCAGTGTAGTATTTCTAAATGAAAGTATGAGCTAATGCCTTCTCTTTATTTTTTGATTGTCTGTCTGAAATCTCCTAGATGATGATGGCGAGTTTTCAAATTTTTATGTATAATAGAGTAATCAAAACTTTTGTAAAGAGTTCTTAAATATCTAACAAGGTATGTATTTTTCAAGTGTCAAGTGTCTTTGCTGCCACACTGTTTATGTAATGGCTGTGTTGTGAATCAGAAAAAAAAATTAGGACTAAATAACAAGAAAAAATACCACTCAAAGTAGTGTGACAGTAAACACCAGAGAAATGAAACTGCTTTTCCTGTTTCCTTTGGTGAAAGATACTTGGGCAGTTTTTTAATACCAAAATATGGAGGGAACGTAATTTCAGTTCCTAATTTCGGAACATTAAGAACAATAATAATTCCATCTTCTTCAAGATGAAACTTTTAGAAAGGCATTGTTACTACTGTGCCTTTTCTGCTTGCCATATTAGCCTGACATCTCTGGCAGGCAGTCTGCTAACAGCTGGCTGTCCTCATCTCTGCAGGTGCATCTGTATGTCAGCACTAGAAAGAGATAATGTAGCTCTAAACTGGTGCATTCAGTTTTTGTAGCTCTGAAGAGCTTGTGTGATAGGGGAAGAAAATTTTTAGACACTCTTTAAACTTCATGAAGAAGCATCCGTGTGAAGATCCAGCAGATAAGGGTATGGGTTCCTAAAAGCTGTGTGCAGTCCGGTCTTTGGTACACTCGGCCTTGAAAGAGTTTAGTTTGTTGTGTTTTCATGTGAGCTGCTCATTTTGTGACGTGTAATGGTGTTGGGCATTGTGTAAGAGTGGTACAAATAGGTATCCAGTTAGTGTGGAAGGATGGACCTTCTGAAATCTGTATTTCTAATCAACTTCCCCAAATACATATAAAATAGTGAAAGACCGTGCTCTGATTCTGCAGTGGCAATTGTATACATGGTTATGTGTACTTGTTGATAGCCCATACCTGAAGTACGTGTACTTTTCCTTACAGGTCAGTTATGACTGAAGGGAAGTTTAAGAAGAAAACATCTAATCAGAAGGCAAAAGAAGAGTATGAGAAAATAAAGGCAGAGCGTGCTAGAAAGAAAGAGGTAAATATTAAACAGAGATATTTCTTAATTGTAGGCAAAGACTAGATTACCTTTTCTACCTGTCAGTCTTCCATCTGGACCCAAATAGGACCATAGGAGAGGAACACAAGTATTGGTGTTCTTTTAGTTTTTTTCAACTTGACAGTAATATTCAGGCATGCAGGTCTTCAAAGTTATCATTCTTCTTGTTCTTACTATTTTTGTCTTGCAATTGCCATTAGCAAGATTTTATGTCAGTTGGTACATCAAGAAAAACTTAGAGCTTGATTTGCGTATCCCAGTGAATTATACCAGACCTCTTAAATATTGTAGAAGGGGAAGTAATAACAATACCATAATCTTGTGATGAAAAGCAAAATATCCATCCTATTTCTTAAGGTGTTACCATAATGTGGGCTTCATTTTACCTTTTTATGTTCTTTGATCAACAGTGAAACCATTAAACATAATAGCATCCGTGGCCAAAATCTAATTTGTCCCCTCATTCTAATTTAATGGGACTTATTCTTACAGGGTATATCTTAACATTGTTGAATAGTCAGTTGAGTTACTCATTAGAGGCACCCTTATTTAACTAGTTCTGTTCTCTGCGGGTATGTTGTTTGTTGCACTGTAAAAGGGCATACATTGTAGCATTGTAGAAATTGTGTAACTCACTGCTGACCAACTAAATTTCAATAACTGCTGTTTAAATACTATAGAAATATATAGCTGGATAAAACATTTTATTTCTTTAGTTTAGTTGATTGAAAACTAGAGTAATTCTATGCCAACTGATTCATGATTCTGGGTGAGTTACATGGTTGTTCAGCTGAGAGTTGCTGTTTTGAATATCAGATGGAGATAATGCTAAAACAAATTAATGTTATGACCAGCTTATTTAGAGGAAATGTGAGTAAACAAAAACCCAGCAACACTGCAGGGAGTTTTCCTTGAGCAGCACGTAAGAGTTGTCTGAGGGGAGGTGTTAGCATTTTTTGTCTTATTCAAGATATTTAGGCAAAACAAACAGTAGCCAAGTGCCAAAATAACAGTAGTCATTTATGGGGAATACTGGTATGATGATCACATACTTTACCCTCACATATGTTAGCACACTCTGGATTTGCTGTTATATATTTTGGGAAAAGGAATAGGCTTAAAGGCACAACTTCTGGCCTCCACACTACATAAAAAGCTAGGATTTAGTAGAGATCAGAAAAAATATGAATGTAAGTAACAACCACCTAAGGAAGATGAATGTTCTTGCTTTGAGTAAGCATTTGGTTGGTAGCTTAAATGGATGTTTACAATAGTATGCTGAACAGCAGTAAAATTATTAGATCAGAAGTGAATTACAGGTAAGTTAGAGTTGATGCTACTCTGGCTTATAAAAAAAAAGGGATGAATGATATTAATCATCGTTACAGGAAAATAACTGAAGTGTTTTGAATGGAGAGATGTTATCTTTGCAGATTTGTTGTTTTGGTTTGGTTTTTTTCTTGAAACCTCTTAGATTTCTATTTAGAAATATTTTCTTGGGTTATTTCTAGTTAATTTTATGTTCTACATCAGGGGGCATTCTTACAAATTTATGTACATCACAAAAGCTGCTATGCCATGGAAAACAAAATTATAATTGATAAATTATCGTCTGTTTGGGCATTCTGCAGAAACATCTGCCTTTGTGGTCAGCATGGTACTGCATTGCAAAGAATAAGATTTATGAGAAGAAATCATCTAAATGATCTGAAGCAGCTAGCCCTTCAGTTTGATTTGTGAGGTCTTGCATATTTTGGTAGAGGACATCATATATGTGAAGCAAGCTAGTTAACTTGCTTGTTGTAGATGTTTGCCCAAATTACTTACTAAAATTAGAACACTACAGAAGGGGGGATAAGCTGTTTGATAAAAACCTGAACATATTTCCATGATGATTATCCATATAGTCTTAAGTGCCTCCATATGTGCTGTCCCTCCACCATGGAAAGTTTGTGCAGTTGAAAATTTGGTTATCTCCTGCCCCCACCTTCTCTCTCTCAGTAAAAACAGGAGTCTGTGTTGCTTTGAAAAGGCCAGGTCACTAACAGTTTGGTCCTATCAAGTTGCCCTAGGTAATGCTTCCTGTGGTGCTGTCAACAGTATCACAAACCTGCCCAACTTCTAGCTCCAGATATGTCCCATATCCTGTCTGCAGGTCCCGTGCAGATGTGTCCAGTATCCTAACACATCTGGATTGGCAAGACATTTACATAGGGCCCGCTGGATCACTTTTTTTCTTTCTTGCACTTAAGAGGAGAAAGTGGGAAATTTTTGCTTCTTTAAAGTCAAGGAGCTCATTTTGCAGAAAGGAAGTAGAATGAATTTTAGTAACAAACTTTATCATAGGATGTTCTACTGAGGGAAACTTGTCTCTTTTCATGAAACTTTAGACAATGTAATGTTTTGATTGCAGTATGTGCTGGAAGAGCACCCAGGTGCTAGAGCGTCCCGATTAAGCCTTTAAGATTAATGATGTTTCTAGTGTCAATACAATACCTAATTGCTAGTATCTTTACAAAAAGAAATTTTATTGTTTATAGATAGCTTCATAGTTATAGAAGGTATATAATTATTTCCTAATCTTACTTATTTCTTTAATTTTAGGAAGCAGAAAAAATAAAACAACAAAGAGAAGCAGCTCAACGTTTGTATAAGCAAAAGAAAATGGAAGCTTATAAAATAATGAGTAAGAAAACAAGAAGAGGACAGCCAAATCTAAACTTACAAGTGGAGTTTCTTCTTCAGAAAATACAACAAAATACATAAACCTCTGCATACATCTTAATTGCAGGTTTTGAGTTACCTGTGGACACTTTATTAAATTACTTTTAATAAATGATGTCTTAGCTTCTGTACTACTTTTGCCATTGGCTTGTTTTATCTTATCAGTCCAATATTGGAGGATATTAATCCTGAAAATAGGTATTCTGTGCTGAGAGAAGAATTTGGTACCTTGAAAATAAATGGTCTGTAAATTCTATTAGCTAATTGATATCCTGAATTCCAAATCATTAGAGCGTAGGACCATTTGAACATGAATTTGCATAGTGTAAAGCATTTGTTTTCTAGTTCTAACACTTCCTGCAATTATGACTACTAAAGTTATGCTTACGAGAGAGGAGTAAAATGATAAATGCAACATAGTTGATACCTCATGAACTGCCAAGGCTCAGAGTATGTTTTGTATGCTTTTGGATAGGGTTTGGCACATGAAAGCAAAGAACATAAATTATACTTGGAGGGCTATTATTAGTCATTCTCCTAGACTTAACATATACTTTGTGCTTGGTGACACACCGTTAGTCTTTTCATTCCATGTTCTTGGTGATAGTTAACATGAAATAGTTTTTCTGAAAAGGCACTGAAAATGCTTCTGTCTTTCGCAGTGCTTCAGATAACCTGATCAGGCAGAGTGCTTAATAAAAAAGCAGTGCATTACCTGAACTTAGCCCAGGATTGCTGATTTCAAGGAGGAGGAAAAGTTTCTGTCATTTCTCCCCATCTTCTTCTATCTTTCATAGGTTTATTTGATTTGGAGATTTAAAAGGGGTTGTGGCTAAGCCTAGCTTCTCAGAGATACTCATACTAGAGACTATTTTTCTACTGGAAGTTAATTCTTTATGTAACAATTCTAAAAGGAAGATAATAAAATTGGGCATTTCCTCACACTGTCATTTGCTGATTACCATGCGGTAGCAGCCCAGGAGAGTAGTCATGAGAAGCCAGTGCAGTCCAGTGTCTCAGCTGCTTCCTGAGCCCACGCTTCTGTACTGCCAAGCCTCTTAAATTAATTTGGTACCACTGGAAGGCAGCAGTGTGGCACTGTGGCTCAAGGTCATACAGGCAGCGAAGAGAATGGAACCTTTATTTTCATTTGATGAGTAGCACTGTAACAATTGACCTATCATCTTTTTACGGAGAAAAGTGTGAAGAATGAAGGGAAGGGATATTTTGAGGAAGGGAATAAGGACCTGATTACTTTTTTTGATGTGATCTCTAGGGAAATAGTCCAGTAGCAATTATAAGTTCATGGAGGCTGCCTATAAAAGCAAAGCTGCTGCTTTCAACTGTGTTTTGATTTTAAACATGTGAGAAGTTAGTCCAATGGGATATTAAATTTGTACTGTTTTTTCATTAACTTTGCTATGAATATGTAGTGAAGATTTTGAAATGTGAAAAAGAGCAGCCTAAATCCTGTTGCTGTTGTCGTGGTTTAAGCCCAGCCGTTAACTCAGACCCACACAGCTGCTCACTCACTTCCCCTTTTATTTCCCCCCCACTCCCTGAGGGGTGGGGAGGAGGAGAATCAAGAGTGTAAACCCCACGGGTTGAGATAAGAACAGTCCAGTAACTAAGGTATAATACAAAACTACTACCACCACCACTAATAATAATGATAAGGGAAATAACAAGGGGAGAGGACACAACTGCTCACCACCCACCAACCGATACCCACCCCAACCCCAGCAACAATCTGGGCCTTCTGGGTAACTCCCCCCAGTTTATATACTGGGCATGACATGCTGTGGTATGGAATACCCCTTTGGCCAGTTTGGGTCAGGTGTCCTATGTCTGCTTCCTCTCAGCTTCCCGTGTCCCTCCTCACTGGCAGAGCATGAGACTGAAAAAAGTCCTTGATCAGGGTAAAACACAGATTTGTTATCAGTGGTGTTCTCAGGCTAAAGTCGAAAACACAGCAGTGCACCAGCTACTAAGAAGGGGAAAAGTAACTGCTATAGCTGAACCCAGGATGCTGTTCTTTTATTTATTTATTTATTTTTCCACTAGTCGTACACTCAGCTTCTCTCTAGCAGCTTGTGTTCTAGTCTCTGAAAGCTTGCAGATCTAAATTATGTCTCCTTTCCAGTACATCTTACGTGTAAGATGAAGTGGAAGGGCTAGGGCTGCACAGTTTGAAATTCTGTTCTCCAAGTTGGATAGTCGGTGAATACAGACAACTTCAGACATCTCTCTTTTTTTTTTTCCTTCCATTTTCTTTCATTATAGACCAGTGAAACTGTGAATCAGAAATAAGGGGGGAAGAAAGCATCAGGTACAATACATTAATTTTCTCTTTTCAGTTCTGAGGAAGAGAATGTGAAGCTTCCTTTGCTCCACTTGCAGGTAACTTCTTGGGAAATCATAATAGTAACTTCAGTGGATTATCTCACTAAGTTGGCTTTGACAGAAGAGGGACTTTCTCACCTCATACCTACCTAGAAAGAAATTTTTTTTCTTGCCTCTAATAGGAAAAAAGAAAAAAAACAAAACAACAAAAGCCCTTTCACTGTTAGTATACTAAGGTTTTGGTAATGTGGACTTTGGATTGGTTTTTTTAATCTTTACAGTCTGATAAATTATGCCTACACTAAGAATTAGGTAAAGAATAAGAAGTAAAAAACCTGATGGTAATCTCATTGTCTATTTCTGCTTTCATGAAGTAATGTTTTAAATCATTAATCGAAGAGTTTAGAAGCAATTCTAAATGGATTAATGGACAGAATCAGTGTGAGCCTAAGAAAAATGTGAGGACAAGACAGAACTCTGAAATATCAATTTGCCAGCAAATTTGCCAGCAAGCTTGCTGACTTCCCTCTGAAGAAAACCTTTATCAGACATGTAAAATTAAAAAACCCAAAAGTAAAGTAGTTCAATTTGAACTGTTAGTAAAATAGTTGTTGGTCCATTCACAAAGCTGCTATGTAACTTGACCTACAACATGTTGATTGCTCTAACTTTTATCTATAGCTCTGTCATGAACTTTGTTGTCTTCTATGTAGTTTTTAATTAATAGCAATTTGGATAATTATTTTCAAGTCTGGATTTATATATTTTCCCAAAAGAGAGACATGACAGAGCTATAGACAATTGGTATTTGGCCAATAAGAGCAGTGGTTCTGTAGCTACCAGCAAAATTTCATTTTGAAAAAGCTGTTACTAATGATTTGGGAAGCTATTAATGTTTTTAAAAAATAAAACTGTACTGTAAGAGATAGTATGTTTTAGGTCAAAGGCCAACTCAAATCAATTACCTATGTGGCTTAGATGTCTTTAAGGAGACACAGGTAATGAAACGTGTACAGTAGCAAGACAATGCCAGACTATGGTAAGGCCTTCATGGTTTGTCATTCAATTGCTGATGTTTAATATTTATGTTCAATTTCTTTTATTGTCGCATTCAGCTACACAAAATAAAAGGTAAAATAAATTATTTTTTTTTTTTTAGAATAGAATCCTAAATTGAATACTTAACAATGCATTTTTAAATTTGTTCTCAGTTTCAAGAACTGGTTGTAGTTTTGGATGTAGAAGTATACACCCAACTAGTCAGGCTGGTGCTGTTAAAACTTCTTTCCCCAAGAGCTGCATATACTGAGTGTTTATAATTAAATCAGTCTTCAGGCTGTTACGTTAAAATTTATGTTTCTGACCTAGTCCAGTTTTGGGTTTGCTCCCGGATGATACGACTGCTGTATTTTTGTTTCAGATTTTCCAGGGAGGAATGGAAGTAGCTGCCCTCCACAGATAACTGTCTCATTGACAGGGTATTCGTTTGTCCTCAGCATTTAGAGCATTTAGGATTTACTGTGGACATACAAGCTCTGCATTCGGTGCACACACAGTTTGTCTGATCTGGCCCAGACTCATCAGAATTATGGCAGGAAGCTTTACAGCTGATCTGTACAGATACTTAGCATTTGAAGCTTCTAGAAATTTTACTGTGTGTTTACATACATGGCACAAAATTAGCTTGCTCAGCATCCCCAGCAGTTGGCAACGCAGTATTCAGGTCTGCATCCACATTACTAGGTATTTTAAAGTTACATGAAAATGTTAGGTAATCAGACTTCATCAGACAACATTACTGGATACAAAAAGTCTGCTAAAACCAAATATTTCGTAACCCTACCTGTTGATAAACTAAAATCAAGCTTTTTTTTTTGTAAGTGCAATTGCTTTTGCTTTGGTGTCCTTTTTCAGTTTGCATCTTATTTTCTGATGTTAGCTAAAAAAAGCAACATTCTGCACTTAGGATCATGAAGCATATATCTGCTGGAGGTAGGATGTCTCCTCTCAGACATAAAGCTGTAATATATGATATATTATATTCCACTATAATCATTAATATGTGTTTTTGTCATCTCAGAGAAATATGCTATAATATAATCTCTGCTTTTGAATACAGCACACACATTTCATTCTCCAAAAACAATGCAGTAAAAGCTTTTTTAATGCCATTTTGATTTCTCCAAATAATGGTCCATCTGTAGAACTTACAGGTATAAAAAGCATTAATTCATGCAGTATCATAATTTCTACTGATATTTATAGGGGTTTTTTTTTCTGATACTTATTTTATTTGGGGATTTTGTTTTTGTTTTTTCCCCTTATAAATAGTATAAGTAATACTGGCACCTTAGCTTGAAAATGGTATTTGGGTTTAATAAGGTGAACACTGTTTCTTTTAAAATAATCTGGTATTAAAATAGTGGTTGACAAACTAATACACATTGAAATACCAATGTATTCAAGGTTTGTTTTTAATAATTGTTGTATAGGTGTCAACATGTTGGATTGCACTGCAGATTTGAAAACACAAAACAGTATTTCATATCCACTGTGCTCAAGATTAAAACAAAGGGAAGGGGATATAAATTACATACACATCCATACTCACATATAGGTATCTCTAAACAGTGGACTGATTTTCATGTAATTCAGTAAAATGGCCATTTTTTTATGTAAAACTATGTCTTGTTGTCCAGGTGGTAATGGTTGCTGTTGTCAGTGTTATTTTAAAATTGATCATATACATCATTTTGTGGTAATTTCAGTTTCTGAACCTGCAAGTATATGAGCTGATGCTCATCAATCCCCTTTTACGGAATTCTGCTCTGACAGCAGTGGAGGTACACCGATAAATTGCTTTTGCACTAAGAGCAATAAATCATGCAAAATATGGCACTTTGTATTTAACAAATATTTTCTCTGGGAGTATACAAAGAGGACAAAACACAGTTACAGCACACAGGAACACCTTCCATTTCTGCATCATTCTTTATAGTAGATCAAGTTGCCAAATTTTCAGCTGCATAGGTGGGGAAAGACAGCTCTTTCAACATACTCCCTCACTTCCCATCTGTGCTTAGAACAACACTTAGGAATGGGCTTCATCTTGGATCATACAAAGCAAGACAAACTAAAAAGGAAAAAGGCTACCTCATCCATCCTCTGACCTCTTGTGTTGTTTGGTTGTTTTTTTATTTTAAGTTGGAACCTTTATCTTATGGTTTGTATTTCTGTCTGGCAGAGTACTTTGTATCACATCACACCTGACTGCTCCATAAAAGCAAATGAGCAGTTACATGGTGGTAAGCAGGCACAGCTCATTCAGAGCAGTACCATGTTGGAAGCTCATTGAAACTCCAGATTTTTAGTGCACTGTCAGGATATATCAGAATTAAACATACTTCTGTGGGAATACTGAGGTCGCACAGGCAACAAATAGCATTCAGGAGGAATTCTGCATGAAAGTTTTAAATCTGAAGTAAATTCTGAATATTGCTCATATGTTCAACCTTCACAACTGGTGAAATAGTAAAGTTTTTTGGCTAGAAGGTGGATTTATATTTGATATTCTGTATATGATAAAAATGAAGATTGTTTGCCAACTTCTTTGGTTCTGAAAGGTAGAGGTATTTTGCAAAAGTAACATATAGCCACAACTTTCACAGTAGCACCCTTAATTTTCTAGTATTTTTAACTTTCTGAAGATTCTTTGGTATATTAGAAACTCTTTTACAATAGGTCATCACCTGCCTTGGATTTGGCAAATGAAAACATGGGTATGGTGAAGACTGAATATTTACTATTTAAGGAAAAAGTTGTAACTGAACAGCAAAACCAGGAAAAAAAGTAATCAGGAATAAGCTTAACCTGAAAATGTGATGCGCGGCTAAGACTGTCACAGTCTTTTATTTTACTCAGAATGTCATTTGGCAAGTGTGAAATTAAGCTACTCCAGTCCTTAGGCAGCTGGAAAACAACCCACAACACCACAAAACAACAACAACCCCCCCAAAAACAAATGCAGGAACAGCTAGGAGCATCTCTTTCAGTCCATTAGCATTAGATGTCTCTCAAAAAGGTGTTGTCTAAATATTATGAACTTTATACAGAAATGATTCTTTGATGTGTGCTATGAAAAAAATATCAGAGATGATGATTTGTTTGCGATTTGAATTATTATCTGTTCAGGGGCATTATTCCTACTCCTCCAAAATCCAATTTGTACTGAAGACTGCAGACTTCTGCATCTGTTAACAGTTGTGGATTAATTACAGGCAGAGAAGCTTTTCATTGTTCTTTAATTTCATCACATTTTAGATTCAGTTCTATGGTAGTATTAAATTGTAACTGTAAACAGTTCTTTGCAGAGAGTAGCAGGGCTGTTGTGTGGGAAAGGAGAGAATTATTCTGGAGTGGTTTTGTCATTAAGTGATGGGAGATCAGAGAAGTGTATTTTTTGCTTCTCTAACTAGCATGGAGGAAGAGATCTTGTTCTTCCTGGGTTGGGACAAAAGTGTTTCCCTAAACTGTGTTTTCTTCTTTGATACATTAAGAATGCACTTCCTTATAAGCTTATATTTTTTCAATGGAAAGTGACCCATGACAGTAAAGTGGGGGGCCCAACAGAAAAGAAAGGGATGAAAGGCACAAACAATTGGGAGAACTGGTAACAACTGTGTGTTTCTTAATAAAAATAATATTCGGCATATAGGTTCATACAAACTACTGTTTTACAAACCAGTACATATATTTAGTTAAATAACTCACTCATGTAATTTAATAGAGAAGTTTACATCTACAGAACTTATTTTATCATAAGCTTTTTAGGGTATATATCGAGGTTATTTCTTTGAGTTTAAAACAGGGATGCCATTGCAAGTAGCTAAATAATCTCAACTGGGGGGGGGGGGGGGGGGGGGAAGGGGAATGTAGCAAATACTTTTCCCTGCCTTAAGTGTGGAAAGTAAGTACTGCAAAACAGTTATTTAGTACCAAAAGCCAGTGTTGTGATCTGTTTTGTACTTATTTTAAAACTTGAAACTCATTTCAGGTTTTTGGATTAAACAAACAAACAAAAAGAGACAAACAAAAACCCCACAACCAAATACTCTGAAATTTAAGTTTTCCCTGGTGCCAATTGGATTTGGATGTTTCTCAATGACTGTTTCTATAGCAACAACAAACACGAAGATAATTTAAAAACATTTTTGAACATCTCACATTTGTGGTTATCTAACTTCAGAAGGTAGTGTCAAATAACTGCCTACTTTTCAGCTGAGCCACTCCACAGAAGGAGTGGAAAGAAATAGTCTGCAGCACCTGTGCTTCTGCTGGTACTGCGCGTGTGCAAGCACCTCTCAGGGGCTCTTTTTGTTCTTGTTGAAGAAAAGTCCACTGGGTGGAGGCATAGAGCTGAATTTCATGAGGACACAGCACTTCATAGATGAATAAACGTAAAAAGAGGAATGGATGTTAAGATTAAAACCAGGTAGGCTTGCTTAACGAAGTCTTTAAGAGTTGATCATTATTGGAAGTTGTGCTCACCTTCGTTAAAACCTACCAATTATAATTTGATATTATTTCTGGCATTAGAGAATCTATGGAAAACTTTTGTGAACTTCTCAGACGTATCTTTAATTTTTAATTTTATGCTGTCCAGTTACACTTTTGGCCATATCCTGCTCTAGCTGTGCCAGTTACATGAACAATACTGTTCACTATGTATGTTACATATGTATTTATGTTTCCTAATCTACATTTCTACTGAAATCTTGCAGCATAGAGTCTATTTCAGTAAGTTTGTGGCTCTTCTGAGAGCTAAATGACAGTTTATCAACATTTTTGTCTTATTAGGAACACCAAAGCTGAGCAAAGCTAACTGTTCCACAAGCCATTGTAGGCTGCATAACACCTTCTTTTCTATTACCTTTTATACCTATCCCATGCTAAATAAGAGGCTTACCCACAACCCATCAATTTCTCATCTGAACTTGATTAGCCCAGCTAATAATATCAACAAACAACTCTACCTGTAACAGAAACTGAGAGCAGTAGCAGAAGCTAACCATACCTCCACAGTTTCCCTGCTGTCTCCCCCTACAGCTTTCTCCCACATGTGCTGCCAGTTCTGGCTGCACATTCTGGTGGTCCCAGTGTCACAGCTCGAATGCTTTTGGACAGGTGAGCCTCTGCTCTTGAGGACTAACCTGAAATGATAAAGAGGGTGTGCTTGCATCCCCCTGCACTGGTTCAACTGGAAGAGTTGCTTCAACAGGCCTGGTGACCTCACAGACAGAACTGGAGGTGGTGGCCAAAAGCAGTCTATTGGCATCCATTATATATATATA
>NW_009932265.1:49073-92989 GCF_000696875.1 Nestor notabilis | reverse complement strand
GCCTGGGTTTGTGCTGACCCAGGTGTAGGAAGCAGCTTAAGGCCAGGGTTTCAGGCAATGACAGTCCTCAAATCTAGAGCTTTGCTTCAGGTTTGTGAAAGATCTTAAAAAACAGAGACCAGAAGTTTTACAAGGAGCTGAGCTCCTTTGTTGTGCCTTATTACAGCCAAGTAAATCAGCTTTTTTTAGTCTTGTATCCAAAGGCTCAAAACAATCTTAAAGTCTACTGCAATTCAACAATGACTTCACCATCCTTAGATGACCACCCAATTTGCTACTAATTTATTCTGGGAAGTTATCTATCTTTCTGACCTTTCTATGACCATTATCTATAATAACCTTACATATGTATTATTATTCTACATCTATATCCTATTATGTCCTATTACGAATTACATTAATCCATAATTAGTCATGATAGAAAACACTGCATAAAAACTCTACATAATTTCTCCAAGGTAAACCACTGTTTACCTTGTGTTTAAAGGTGGGAAGATATTGTCAATACATAAGCAAATAACTGTTTGCATAAGCAAATAAATATTAAAGGTGAGAATATTTATCACCAAATATTAATCAAAAAATAGGGATTGGATTTCCTGGGAAGAAGAATTTGCTTCCTCAGCTCATCAATTTATGCCTTTGATTATTCTACTCAGGAAACCTTTCTAGATAGTTTTATAAAGAGCCACTGTTTGTAGCTTACGCATCCCTAATTTATCTTTAACTTGTATATTAAATTTCACAGAACCTTGCATGTTCCATTCTTCCAGCTAACCCTACTAGTTAACATCAATAGTTCTTTGCACATGTCCATCAGAGCAGCTTGTTTTAAAGAGAATGTTGCTCCATAAAGCCAAAATTATTTGTTAAAAGACAGATATCCATGTGGCAGCGAATTTTGTGCAAGTTCTAATATTCAGTGAAAGCCTTAATGATGCAATTAAACTAGATCATGCCTGTGTCTCTGTAGAAGGAAGGGTTTGCAAAAGATCTCTGCAGAACATACAGTTGAAGAGCTGCATTGCCTGCATCCCCAGCACTCAGCCCTGCAGACTGGCTGCAGATATCCTTCGTGTGCAAGGGTTCTGCCTCTTGATCAACAAATAGTACCAGATGAGCCTTGGCAGGAGCTCTAAAATTTGGCTTCCTGAATGGTACTTCTGTACCCTGTGAGTTTTTAACAACAGTTTATGTGTGAATGACTTATTTTCTCTACATTAATTTGCTATGAATTATCCATTATAAATTATGCACTTAATTTCAAATCCACCAAGGGATAAATCTGGAAATACCCCAGAAAGACTATGGATGAACTACAGAGAAAGTTGGCTAAATAACTTACATTTATCTTTACTAATGAATTTTAATCATCGATGGCATACCAATCACTATAATAGTGCAGCTCTTGCATTCCAGAGCAGATTAAGTGACAGCTCAGCTGCAGTTATGTAGCCTTGCAGAAAGCTGGCAGGAAAAGCGTTCCTACTGGGGGTAGCATGCATCTAGCACACCCCACAGTGACACCTACCTCAGTGTCGTGAGGAATAGACTTACATGACCACAGGCTTAAAAAAATAAAATGAGGTCAGGGTCAGTATTTAGGTCCTGGATGAATGTCCTACAACCTATTACACATCTTTAAAGTAAAATCAAAGCTTGGAACAAGAACTGGTAGCTGGAAGTCTGAGACAGAAATAATCAAACTGGAAATAAGACACCACTTCCCTAAGTGATGTGTTCCTAATCCTTCTGATTATTACTTATAAGTAGTAGTAATATCATCACTGGGTAAAGACCATACATCAGGTCTGTGTGTCTTCCTAAAAGATATGCTCTAATTGAATCTCAGGTTAATGGGAAAGTCATATTTTTTTTTTCCTGTTTAAAATATATTAATCTATATAAGTGGCTGATTAAACTTATAACCAGGAAACAACCTCTGGATTTAGAATGTGGACTCTGGCTGTGACAGGTAAAAAGGTCCAAAGGAAAAATTCCAGAGAAGTTCCTTAGGTTGGAATTACACCCTTTTCATCAGTTTGCAACAGAAGTAAGGTTGTAAGTAGGTCTTCAGGATTTACTGGAAAGAACAAGGATAATGAATACATATCATAGAGTTATTTTAACAGGTTTAAACTTTTTACCTCTTTCCTCCCTCTCAGCCCACAGTCTTTTTTGACTGAAAAATGCACATTTAATTTTCCAAACATCTGATGCCAAAGTTATTGAGAAGAATTTTTATTGTTATTTTTCCTACATATTTTTGCCTACTAAGAGATAATGGGTTTTTTTGTGTCTTTTTCACTTTATAAATCAGCAGTATTAGCACGGTAACACACACAAGCAAATAGGCCTATATTTTATGTAGTAAAAGCAAAAGGAAATTAAGTGGGTTTTGGCTTTTGGGCCAGGGTAAGAAAAACCATATCCAATGTGGCATGTGTCTTCATCCCATCAGTTCTCTGGCACTGAAGACTTCCTAAAGTTTTGGATGTCTCTTAAGCTGATCAGGAGTCAACTTGTTAAATGAAATGTGCAAGTTGTCACTGATCACTGTTTCCCAGCAAGAATCCCTCTAGGAGATGTCGATCGTCCTTCATCTGGCTTAGGGCACAGCCCTTTAAGGATTTATCTTTATTGCTGGCATTTGTCTGAAAATAACCTTCATAAAACCCAAAATTCATGAAATATAGAAAGTTGGTGCCTGTAAGTATTTGCTAATATCGCCTTGTTTTGTACTGATCTGTGGGGTTTTTGTGTTATCAACACTGCAGTCAGGTAACAAACTCTGTTAGGGTTATGATGCCTGCTTCTTGAAGTCTGTGACTTAATTGAAAAACCCAACTTAGCATCTTCTATGTCCACCTTGGTGATTTCAGGTGACATAGAATCATAGAATAGTTGGGGTTGGAGAGGACCTTAAGATCATCTAGTTCCAATCCCTCTGATACCACTGACTGTACTGGACATATGTTTGGAGAAGCAACTTCATGCAGCCATTGGACAACTTTGCATAACCTATCCTACTACCACTTATGAACACAAGTCACCTATTTTTGATGTATCCTGTTTCAGTCCTATGATGCAGTAGGGAGTTGTGACCCCCCCAAACCAAGCTGTGCTCTGCATTCTCCCTCTGTCAGTGCTATTGCTCCCAACATCAGTTCTGTAAGAGCCTTCCAGCTCTCAGGACCCTTCCCAGCCCAGCCAGTGCATGAAGAACAGTGCTGCTGGCCCAGTCCAAGTCTTCTGCAAGGCTTGCCCTCCCCATATCTGCTGGGAGAGCTGTGCTGCTGGGGACTTCCCAAACAACTGGCTGAACTAAATGTATGTAAGTCGCATCTATTGTTGCTGTTTCTGTGTGCTTAGGTCAATGACAGTGAGCTATTAGCACAAACACCAAGCTTACCATCGAAGCATTGAGACTGGTATCAATTATGATAAGATGCTGTATTTCTGGTTTAAGAGCATTTTGACATCTGTCAAGAAAATTTACCATTGCTGCTGAAGCTTAACTGCTCAGGCCTTTTCTAAAGCTGCTTGTCCTAACCTTATCTTAGTGGCATATTTGTCTCCTCCTTACTGCTATACTACTTGATATACTTCTTTCTGGGGTGGCAAGTGTAGCTCAAATAGCTACTACAAATCTATATATTTTTTAAAATTATATTTAGGGATACTGTCCATGACCCCAGTGATGCACAGCATTTAGTTTTATTGGTTTCCTCTAAAATATGTGCCCCCAACCCCAATCTCACTTTCTACAATTACATAGAATCCTCGAGTGGTTTGGGCTGGAAGGGACCTTAAACCTCATCTAGTTCCAATGCCCGCGCCATGGGCAGGGACACCTTCCACTAGACCACGTGGCTCAAAGCCTCATCCTCTTTCCTTCCATTCTTCCAAGGCTTTAACTACCTTCCTGCTACTTTGACTGTCTTCTGCTCAGGGTGTCTTTGTTAGCTTTCTTCGGCTAGCTGTTATTTGGGAATAACTGGAGGACACTGACAGAGGTTTCCATGCTAAAACCCTGAATTCCAGCTGCTGGGCTGGGATGAGGTGAATCAGGTGCTTTGCATAAGGCACTTACCATTTCTAATTCTCTTACTTGTCAAGGTGGTTCTTCAGAGCAACCAGGATTTTTACCCTGAGGACTGTCTTCTCCCATTACCTATAGAAAGATAAATGGTTAGATGAATCCCTACAAAACAATCCTTATGAGGACATCATATCTTAGAGAACTCTAGTGTAGCAAGAGATAATTTGGTCCTTTGTTAGAGTTCTGTTTCCTCCTGATTAATACCAACTTGAGTTTGTAGTTGCCTCAGAAAATGTATGTGCTGCAGCAATACTGTGCCTGGCCTTTCCTACTGCATGCAAGAACATATTTGCATTTCCTGATGGTAGAGTGAGGTTTAATAGATATCATTACTGTGCCAGTCAATAAAGAATGAGCAGAAAGGCTTACTGCAAATCGTGTGTTTGAGAAGAGTCAACTCATTAATCTAATTACCTACAAGCTCTCTAAAAATGTCTTATTGACTGTGCTTGTTGAAGCATCAACTGAGCTGACAAACCCTGCTCCATTCAGGCAGTGCAGCCCTATTGCAAACGCCTGTTCTCTGCTAACCAGAGTTGAGCAAAGGGGATGTACTGCCCCTTGCTGCCCTGTGTGTGAACAGAACAGCAGTTCACAGTAATGTGTTAATGATGCAGGTGACGAATGATAATCGGGTAAAGAAAGCATCCACCCCAAAGAAAAGTTGATTTAACAAAATCTTGGTTTACTGGTCTGTATGCAAAAGGTTTGCTGATGTTAGCCTAACACAGTCAAATGTGAAGGCCACACTGACTGTCAAGCATTGTGTGTGTGGCTTTATCTCACTAAGATATACAATATTCTAAGGAAGCAGATAAGATTTATTCTGCTTCATAGTGATGAAATTTGGATGGGGCAATCTTAAGGACCCTAAGGCAAGCCTACTGGTTTTGAAGTTATGAAGTTGTCCTATTTCAGCTTGGATAGAGTTATTTTTCTTCCTAGTAGCTGGTGAAGTGCTGTGGTTTGGCTTTAGTCTGAGAACAATGCTTATAGCAACAAATAAAATGTTGGTGTGTAAGTAATGCTTACCCCAATCAAGGACTTTCCAGTCTTTCGTGTTCCACCATTAAGGAGAGGCACAAGAAGCCGGGAGGAAGCAGAGACGGGACACTCAACCCAAACTAGCCAAAGGGGTATTCCATACTGCAGCACGTCATGCCCAGTATAAACTGGGGGGAGGCACCTGGAAGACCCAGATGACTGCTTGGTTTGGGCTGGGTATCGGTCAGCAAATGGTGAGCAATTGTAATGTGCATCGTTTGGGTTTCCTGAATTTTATTTCTCCTCTTGTTTTGTTGTTGTGGTTTTAATTCACTATTATTATTTTTGTTATTTCTATTATATTCATTTTTATTATTAAACTGTTCTTATCTCAACCTGTGGGTTTTTCCATCTCCTGATTCTCCTACCCATCCCACCTGTGCAGGGTAGAAACTGGGCAAGTGGCTGTGTGCTATTTAGTTGCTGGCTCGGCTTAAACCATGACATCAGCGTACCAGGCTCCCTCTATGGTTTGTGTTGTCCTTTTTGGAGGAGTTATAGTGTCTCTCAGAGCAGAAGTGACCTTGACTAAGAATGAAGCCTGGAGAAGCTCCTTGGGACAAGCAGACACCAGCCAACATTTGATTTCAATCAGCCTAAGCCCTGAGGCTGCTTTGAACTTAAAAATGCATCACAATCTTGGCTCTAGGTCCATGCATAGCTGAGGAAAAGCAAGAGAACAAACCACAGTGAGAAGTGTGTTAGGTTTGCTGGCAGAAAGCCTGATTGCTCATCACTCAGGGGATTCCTTTAAAGCAAGTTTTGCAGATGTTTTTAGTGCCAGTAGGGCTCAATAAAGAGTTGCCACAGAACAGAACAAAGCAATTGCCCACATGAAAACACATGCTTTCAGTATTAGGATTTAAAAGCAACCCTAATAAGGATGGGTGTTTCTTTCCTCTAGAGAGGAAAGAACACACAAAAGGTTATGAGCTTACTGGGAATTCTATAAAAGGAACTAAACACGAATATGAAATTAAAATTTTAAGTAAATGCACTGGATTAATACTTTTATACTGACTTAATTAGAACAAGTCCTTTCCCCTTGACAACAATGGTAATTATAAAGATCTTGATGCTTTAATAAATACACACTTGCTAAGGAGAAATTGGACTTAAGGAATATTGAACGACTGTAAAATGATGAAACAGTTTTATGGGGAACCGGGTGTCAGGGAGAGCCCTAAACCATCATAATGATAAGAGGAACTTGCAGAGATTTAGTCCAGACAACAATGCGTTTCCCAGAATCAACTCAGATCTTGTCTGTCTTACACTTTCATGAACCTTCTTGAAGTATAAAGGGTTGTGGGTATGAGCAGCTGCAGTGTAGTTGCAGTGTAGCTCTTCAAGTGATTGTCAAGGACATGGGTGTCACGGTCCAAACTCTGTGATTAGATGTCTCTCTCTTGACAGATCCATTGCTAAAGGCAGAGTGGCTTGATACCCACTGGAGTTTAATTTGCAAGATCTGGGATGTTCTAAAAGGCAGACTATAACAAGAATTCTGAGATCAGACCCTAATGGCCAGGGCTTATATCCAAACTACCCTGAGCTTTTAAAAAATGTCTGGACTTCTTGTGTTTCCATCCAGGTCATGGCAACTGCTAAAGGTCTATCAACAGCAATCTTCACCAGCTCCAACATAGACTTGCTTGGTAAACATGTTACTTGAAACTAGAAAAAAATGGAGTTGTAGGTAGTTAACACACCAGATTCATGCAGGAGAATGAGGGCTGCCACAGCTGGCTACCACAGCATTCACCACAGGTTCAGTTTTGGCATCCCAGCAAGTTTAATGGGAACATCCTTGGCCTGGTCCTTCTGCCAGGATTCAATTTCTGCAGCATAGGTCCCTGCATGAACATTTCCTGACACTGAACACTTAGACACATAAACATACTTGTCTGGATACCAGTATTTCTTTCTGAAAACACAAATATAATCTCTTTCCAAGTGACTGGAAAGGAGTGCATTTCTGTCACACCAGTAAATCACACAAAGTGACTTAGCAGCAGTTTTGTATCACAGAAGGTTAATGAAAGCGAAAATGGAAAGCGTTCAGGTAATGGCACCACATCTTTTTGCTGTGAAAGTGCTTCTGTTTATATTGTCATTATCTTGGCCTTTAACAAGACTAAAAAGAAAATAATGTTCAGACAAGTTTATGGAGTAAGAAGCAAACCAGTGAATGGGAAACAGTTGTTATGAATATGTATGTAACGTGTAATGAAAACCACATGCTAGAAAGGACTTCACTGATTTAAACTGGGGAGGGGAAAGGGACTTTTGTTAATAATTTAGTAATTTGACAAGATGAAGGCTCAAAATTAGGTGCAGAAAAGTGGATAGGCTCTCCTGAGGCCATGCAGTGAGTCTGTGGCTAGAGGTGGAAAACCACCCACAGCTTCTCATCCTGCAAGTGCCTGGTACTCTATAAAGGATCTCTGTAGGCAGAAACACTCAGTAAATTCACAGGCAGTTACGTGCTTCGGGCTGGGATTCATCAGCTCATTTACATCCATCACTTGCAATTTGTTGTACTAATTCCACCAGCTCAGCAGAAAACCTTGAGATTTATCACTGGACTAATGTTATTGTTCATCTCAGGATCTCTTCAGGCGGAGCTGACACCAACTTAATTGCACTGCAAGAGGCTGCTGATGAGAAGTTACAATCTGCAGAGAATGGACAAGTTTATACCAAAACTTTGAGTGATTTCATTTTATATAAACATCATAAGGAACCTCTTAAGTACGAACAGCTGCAAGTCAATAGAACCAAATGTTCTTCAATTTCTGTGGGGTTTTTTGCTATAAACTTTTAGATGCCAAACTATGGAGACACCAAGAGATGCAGATCACTAAATTGCCCTGTTGTGTAGTTGTATTTGATCCCTCACATCAGTGGGGTCACCAGTCCCCATGAGTCTAGTTTGGTGATATTTTTCAGTATTTTCTGAAATCTCTAGCCAGGCTCAGAGACTTGCAAATCAGCTTCCAAATAACGATGATGATTTTTTTTATTAGTTTTTGATAATTGTTTGGCTGCATTTGAAGCTTTACAGTGCTAGATAGCTCATTCTTTAACTTAAGTCTGCATCTTCTCTTGTGTATGCAAAAACTGTATCACTGTATCCTTAAGATCTGTGTATCTGTGACTTTCAGGCACTATTTAAACATACCACTAGCAGCAGAAGTTCTGTAGTTAGTCTAGGTCTGAGGGACTTGACAGAAGTAGGTGGACTTCTCAGCTAAGTAAGAATTAAATTTAGTTCTCTTGGTAGGGAGAGGTGGCTGAGTCTCAACATGCTTTGCTGATAGCCTTTCTTCATGTGCTTTCTTCTAGTCCTTGAGAGCACAAAGCTGGAATTTGGAACTAGATGCTCTTTAAGGTCTCTTCCAACTCAAACCATTCTATGTTTTTGTTAGTGGGTTCCAAGTCTTCTCTGGTTGCCAGCTGTACTGACTTTTTTTGCCCACAGCAGAAGGGTACCTCAGCTGTCTGTCTGTCAAGGCACCCTTCTGATCCAATCTTGCATGGCCATCCACCTATGTGAATGCTTTTCACAAGTTACATTGGTTTTGCACAGCATTTTGCTTCATTTGGCTCCAGCAATTAATTAAATTGGTTGAATTCATTTTGCTATTAGCAAAGTACTCCTGGGCTTTGACTTTCCAGCTCTACATGGGTTATCTCAAATTTCTTTGCAATACATGCTGGGCAAAAAAAAACCTTGCAAATAAATTTCCATCTGAATGGCTTTTAAATAAAAAGCTTTTTCAATCAAAATTCTTCAATTTTTATTAAAATACATATTTTTGATCTTGGTTATATTTTTCATGGAATAGATACAATTCCTGGCACTGATGCACGCATCAAAAATATTCTTCCACTTGAACTTAAAAGCATCACAGCACCTAAATATTACATGACCTGAACTCCCAGCCTAATTTGCTTTAGCAATCCTCCCTTCAGTGAAACCTTGGGACTATTTATAACTTACATCATTATCAGAACAGTTCTAATACCTTTGGACTTACCACCTGCTCAGTGCATCCTGTGATGATGGAGAGTTATGCTGTGTCTATTCCTCCTTCCCACTGAATGCCATTACTCTCTCTGATGGCTAATACATCAACTTCTTTGATAAATGGCAATGTTCTATAACTTTTTTTAGCAGTGAGTGACACATATGGTGGTGTTCTGAGCTTTTGTTGCTGAATGTTACGTGCATTTTATAAAACATTTCTCAGCATATTCTGTCCTCACATGGTGTACATTCCTGAACTTATAGATGGTGGTTCTGGTATGCACAGTTAAATGCTGAAAATGAAAGCTTACATGAGCTGATGAGAGAGGGAATTGCTGCTTTGATTTAACAGATACTGATTAGCCTAAAAATATTCACTTAGGATAAAACTAAATGGGAGGAAAATTGGGTAATCGTGATCTCATAGTACTGGAGGATGTGCATGGACTGAATAGCAAGTCTGGTATTCTCTGCAAGTGTGTAGAAAGATTGACCCTGTGGTTACACAGTGAATGGTTAATAATTAGGTGTGAAAATATGCTTAGTCTTTATAGTGCAGAAAATGAAGATACCAGAGATAACGGCCAAATTACATAATTTTATTAAATCACTATTTGTGAATGGTCAGATTTTCCTTGTGCGTTTCTGTGCTTTTAAAAAAATATTTCTCTCCCATCTCATACAGTAACTCCTGGAATAACTGGATGCAAACACTTCAAATAGGCTATTTGAAAAGATAAAAAGTATTTTACAAGTGAAAAAAGTGACATAAATGAATGGAGGAAAAGTTTTGTTATAGTCCAGTAATTTAATCATGATACCAAAGATGTGTAGATCAATATTTCTATATTGATCTGTGGTCTATAATAAAACCAGTACTCTTTAGGCTATTTTATTAAAGTTTAATTTTCTTTCCTTCCAAGTTTGCTAATAATGAAACTTCATTTTATTCTCAGCAGCTTTTATATTAAGATGTAGATGGGTAAAATTCCTGATTTTTCTTCATGTAGTTTTGAACCTGATAGTCTACAACAGGCAGGATTCTCTGGTCATTAAGGCAGTCTCATGTCTTACAATGAAGAGTAGCTAGTTCTATATGTTGAAAATGAAAGAGGATTTCTTGTTGGAAAAGCTGTTCAAGACCCATAATCTTGGAATTTAACCTTATTTAACTTCTGTTATCCCAAATTTCAGATGAATCTATTCTGAACATTTGTCTCCATTACTCCTTTCTAGAAAAAAACACAGGTAAAGCAAAAAGACTATTCTTCCTCAGTTTAGCCTTACAGTCTCTCGCCCTTCACATCATCCTGTTTCTTTCAGGCTAAGTGGAATGGGTTTAATTTGGGTGTAGGGCTGCAAAGGTGCCCAAGGGTGTAATGAAACCCAGGCAGGAACTGGAGAGTACCATACATGTATTCATTAACGTATGCAAAATCCTGACAGTGGCAAATTAATGAAGTAGAAACACCTTTATGGTAAAGAGGGAGCTGGTAATTAGTCTTCCTATTTGATCTTTCTGAAGTACTTGTGTGTTCACTGAATGACACAGACTGTGCAGCCACTGGTCAGAAGAGAGAAATGGATGGGGAAAACGCTGATGGACATCAAAAGCAGAACAAGATGAATGGGATATGCAAGATTTGGGTGCCTTTATCTTACTATTGCTTTTATAGCTGTCTTTTCCTGGTATGCCACTAGATAGGAGAGAGCAGTGACTACTGAATTGGAGGAAACCTGGGCACTGTCATTTGACCTTACCCCAAGACTAAAAGCAATTTTCACAATCACACACTTATATTTCATCTTTACCCTTTTTATTTTCCTCTCTGAAGGCTGCTGTGCAATCTTCACCCCATCACCTGAATCCAGTCACAATTCTGTTGAGCTCCCAGAGTTCAAGTGGTTACTTTGAGAGGTTGCTCCTCTAGGCTGCCATAGCTATCCATTAATTTGTCTTTTCCTCCAATTCTGGTCCTGTCATCCTGCTCATCAGCTCATCAGTGTTTTTCCTTTCATGCTCCTCTTCCTACTCTTTAAATCTTAAAGCTAAAAGCTTTGATTAAACCCACGATTACTCTTGCAAAGACTCCCTGTAGCACAGTTAGCTCTTTGGGACACCCTTTTTACTTAGAAAAGCTGTAGTTAGTCTCTTTATATTGCTGCTGTTTCTTTTCTATTTTTATTTTTATTTAACAGGTCAGTTCTGGGCCTATCAGTCTTAGTGCTAATTATAATCCCTTTCTTGCAAAGAATTCATGGCAGTTTCTTTTTCTTCCAGTCAGGATCTGGTTACCACAGGGGTGTGCTTTTGTCCCTTATATTTCCTCCAGGCAGATATGCTATATTGCTAATATAAGACAGTATGCATAAAGTACATGTAAGATGCTAACATAAATATAAGCTAAATCCATGACTGTCTTCAGCATCTAGAGTGTGAAATGATTTGTGGAATACATGGGCACTTTCAAAGGTTGCACCATGTCCTATCTGGATTTAGTCACAGAGCTTTCACCCTGTCTGAACAGAAGGGTTTGTAGGCGTGTGTGGACTGTCAGACCAAATAGGTACAGTGGAGGGTGTTATCCACACAGGTCTTTGAGTGGTGATCCTCAAGGTGCATGAGAAACACATTTATGTAAGAGTCAAGGTGTAGGGTTTAAGATTGATTTGAAACTTATTACAAGTTTCGAATTAGTCTGACATAACCTCCCCCTTTGTAGAAGACACTTGGTGCACACACACAGATGACACACGTGGCAAAAGAAAATATTCTCTTTGATAGTTACTAGTAAAATGCTATTAATTAAAACACTATTATGAAAAAAAACTCCATTAATTTTCTTAGACATGCAGACAATTGTATCACTTTGCCTTTTCTTTCAAGTACAAAAGAACTTTATAAAAGCTCCAGAAACCAGCTTTCTTTTATCCTGAATTATAGCTTGGTCTCTGGGTTAAACTTTCTTTGATTAAGTGGTTTTGTGGATGTTGAAGTCAAAAAAAGTAGATTTGGTGCATGAGAAAATAGATCACTGCCATTACACGAGCCATATGTTCAAACAAAGATACTGCAAAAGAAGCAGACAAGCAATTTACTCCCTGAAGCTCACTGCCTAATTGTTGGTAGTCGAATAAAAAGTGGAACCACCAGGTGCATTTAGCCAACACAAAGATGCTCATGAAGCTTTTTTCAGAAGTAAGGTCCCATAAGGAAAATTAATGAAACTAAACACTGTTTTGACTGAAGCCACTAAAGAAGTGCAATGCTTTGAAGGTACCCATTTTTTAGCGCACTGTAGAACATTAGGTGTATTTGCACCCTGCACTTTAAAAGCATGCCATGGAGGGGGAAGGTGTTTGTTGCTATTGGAGGAGAGGGTGAAATATCTTTTCATTATGAAAAGCTGCTGCATTGGATTATCACAAAAAAGTAGAATGAATTGGCTTTGGTGTATAAACACTGAATTGTACTTTGGAATGATGGGTTAGGTTATGATCAGAACACAAGAAGGAAGACTGGACATTGGGATCCCAAAATAAAGTAGAAAATACTCTATAAGCAGTGTCTTTGTAAAAGCCTACCTGTACATCCTAGATTACCCTCCTAGTGTTTGCTACTTCTTCAGTATGTGCCTTCTGCAGCAATCAACACTCCAATTTTCAATTTGAAGGTCATAACCTTCATGATGACTGTTATGGTGGCAGTGTTGTGGTATCACTTTTGCCCTCTATTAACATACTGTAAAGCCAGACTTCCCAATGGATTAGAGCAGATCTGTCACATTCGCAGCATGGAGGATGCTGAAAGTATTGTTTTAATTTGGCCACTCTCTTGCTCTGGCAGCCTGTGAAACACTGGATAAGAAATACTACATTGCTCAATTTGATCTGTTTGATTTGCATCTGAAAACATTACGCCTTTGTACTTGTCAGTTTTAATAATTTCGGCAGCATAGCACCTGATTCCATGACAGCATGGATTTTATTCATGCAAAGACAGTTGAGAAGCAGGGTAGCATTGAGTGATTTCAGACTCTCCTTGGCAAGTGAGATGTTATTATACTTCTATTTGGATAACCAGATAATGAACCAAAGACTAAGGGGGAAAGAAAAATATTCAATTCTACTTCATTTTTTAAAGAGAAAGCATCTAGAACTCTAGCTGAGTGTCTCTGCATCTTGGATATCTCCATTGACTTATGCATGACAATTACTCCTTCAAGGAAGGCTTGTGTCACTGTGTGCAAATTTGTTTTATACAAAGTCTTTCATGCATACTTCAACTCGGAATACTTGATAGAGTGAATGATATAGTTGAAGAGCAATAATAATTGTTTTTTTTTTTGTTATTTTTGTGCACGTACAGGAAAGAGATGGCAATTTAAATCTGTGGGTTTAAAAAAAACAGCACAGGAACCGAAATGAGCTGACGAGATTCTAGTAGGATTCCCTCGGGTTCAATCTCTCTCATGTAGGAAACAACTTCTAGCTGCAGGGGCTGCTTGCTATAGAGGGTAATGGTAAATGAAAAGGCTGTGTGCTGCCCCTGGGGTGGAGGGAGAAGAAATTTCAGGGATGGAGGGGCAAATGCCAGAAATGTCTTATAAGAAGTGCACTTGTGAATGCCTTCCTCTGGTAGCATTTCCTCTGCGCCCTTTCTAGCAACAGAAAGCTGGTTTCTGGAGCTTTTATAAAACCCTAGTCTCACTGATATATAACTTCTAGGAGGCTGGAAAAATGAACATTCAGTAGCATAATTCTAATTTATATATTACTATTAAAATTAAAGGTAAACTTTCCTTTAAGCAAACTGAGTTAGCCTCAGTTGTTATTCGCTTTTTGATAAATCACTTTGAAATCTACTGGTGCAAAACATTGCAGAGGAGCTAGGTAATATTATTTATGGAAAAAAAAATCTGTATTCAGGACTTGGGCACAATATATTACACAATAATGATATGGTTTAGAGTTAGCCCTCTTTATTTCTGATCCACCAGTTGTTGTCCTTCCAATAGCCTGCTTAAAGAGGGAGAAAATGACACATTGAAGGATTAAAGCCAAATGAGCCAAATCATTCTTACTTAGTGCGAACTCGATGGAGCTGGATTTATGATAACTGTAGCCAAAAATTAGCTTTCTATACTAGTTATCCTTTACAAATAACAGCTGTGTTCTTTAGAAAAATTGTGATAAAACTTCAAAATATGGATGCAGAGTTAAAGGTAGACCTTCTGCTACCTTAGCAGGCAGGGGCAATGCTTCACAGCAAACCAAACATGGAGGATGGAGGGAATGCAGAGAAACATCTGACATCAGGCAGATCTTCAAGTTGAGGCAGGTAAGGCATAGGAATAAAGAAACTCAACTCTTTATCACTAAATGCTTTGAAGACAGTATTCTAATTATATAGCAGGGAAAGCCATGAATGACACCATTAAAATGATCCATGCCAATATAATGCTAAAGATCTGGTTAGATTCTAGAGGGACCTGGGACACAAAGAAGACAGAAGTTGCTAAGTGTTAAGCTGATTATTAGTGATTATTAGAGGTCTGAAAGGAAGACAGTTTATAAGTAGGTTATGGCAGGGGTTAGGGGGTACAGGATGGGACTTACGCTCAATTCAAAGCTGATAAGCTGGTCAGAGAACTTCCTCTGGAAGGTTTTTATTTGGTTTGTGGGGTTTTTTGTTTCTGTTTAGTGAAATTTTTCTTCTGCTACAGTAATATTTATTTGGATTAATTCTTTTTGAGAGGAAAAAATAATTCTGCTCTCTGTGGAAATCTGGACTTTTCATTCAATAAATGTTGAGATCCTGTCCAAAACTGGAGATAGTTGATTTTAACGGTTGCAAAGTCTTTGGTGAACTTAAGAACTTTTTGGTTGACTTATGTCTTTATTTTTTTTTTCTATGCTATATTATGGATATATTCATGTAATTCACTCAACACCATAGCATCTACAGGTCATGTATATCCAGCAAGAACAATTATCACATCTCACTTACCATATGTAACTTTCTAAACTTCAGCTGGTTGCATGTGCCCAAGACCTCCAAACGGTTTTGTTATTAGGTGAATTAAATTCTTTTGTGGGTGCTGAGTCTAAAGAACCACATCTTACACAATAATACAGCTAGCTTGAAATCAGAATAAAAAGTTTCTGACTTTACTGGCAGTGCTGATGCAGATACTTTTAATCAAATTTCTCTCTTACACTCCCTTTGAAGTAATGGATTCTGCTTCCTTTTACACAAAGTCATGAACTATTACAAGATGGAGATACCAGTTTATGAGCACTTTCCAAATCATTAAAAATACATATATTGGGCTACCCAGTGCTATAAAACATAGATCAATGAGTCTCCGTGCAGCTCATGAAATTACCTCTGAAGGCTATAAAAAAGTACCACTTTTTCCATTTTTAATTAGTTTCTTTTGTGCATAAATGACTATTGCAATGAAAGGGTTAATGTAGTACACCTTTTTGTAAGAGAGCAGAAAGCAATATAGAGCATTAATAAGATAGAGTCTATTCCCTAAGCAGAGAGTGTTTTACTTTCAATTACAGAAGCCTCTTTAAGCTACCTGTGTGCTTATGCGAAACACTCATAAGCCTCCACTGTTAAAGGTGAAATGTAAATTAGAACAGAAAAGAAAATGTAATTGATTGTTGGAGGCCCAAGTAAAATTGTTTTTCTGAAGAAAAATTGTAAGACTCTGTCTTCCTCATCATGTCACAGGGGAAGGAAAGATAAATCACTGCAATACAGCAGAATATCTCAGTTGCAGATCTACAAACACAGCCGTAATCATGAGAAGAATACAGAATCAGCATCCAAGGTATCAGATACCAGTAAAAGTAGTAACGGCAAAATGCTGTAATATATCAACTTGTATTTATATATTTGAGTACAATCTATTATTTCAAAGCTCAAATGATATTCTATCCATTCCTGCATTTTAGTTTATTGAAAAAGTATTTCTATGAAAAATAAATAAAATAAAAATTGCTTAAGAGTTTAATGGATCTTTTAATTACAAATGGTCCATGTCAGTATTGTGTAAATGACAATGTTTCTGTAGGATGTCAGAGGACTTGGGACCTAGTGCATCCATTTTGCAAACAATTTTGATTCACCTGAACATGCAGCATTGCAAGAAAATAACTTGTTCCAGAATACTTAGATCATGTGTGACCATAAGCAGTGAGGGTGTTTAACAACTCCTGTGTCTCCTGCTTCTACCTCGCTACCTGGATTTCGGATGCAGGGATTTAGTGATTCTGGTGTTATTTTCTTATTCTGACTTCCTCCACACTGTTTTTCCCACATTTTGTCTCTACTTATCTGTAATTTGTCTATACTTATATATAATATTTGGTTTATTTTTTGCTGGAAATGTTCTTGAATTTCAAAGATTAAGAGCTGATGGGCTTTCATGAGGACTTCTGCACACACTAGTAAATATTAGACATCTATTGGTAAATATAATCTGTCTAGTAAACGTTTGCCTGTACATTTATAAGGACTACAAAATTGTACTGCCAAATTATTTAGACAGGCCAATTAACTTTGCTTCAAGCATTTACTGAGGAAAGTAACCAGTTTATAACCCTCCAGGCTATTTTAAATTGCATATACTCACAAGGATTTCCATATCCCATATGGTGATATTTTTATATCCCCACTCAAGCTTTCCATTTAACAGACTCAATGTGGATCAGATGCTCTGGGTTACACCCCTACTGGTGACAGTGTGGAGGGAAGTAGATTTGGTCCATTATCGAAAGTTCATTGCCTGAAGTGTACAATGAAGAGGGGGTAAATCCTTCTTATGTTAGTTAGTAAAAGCAAAGAGAAAAATGCAATGAAAGAAGTGGGCGCAGTATTAACCATTTTACAAGCTTTAGGATACTGGGATTTACAGGTATATTGTTCAGGTACATATCGCTTTCTCATGAGTTGTGTGGGTACCCCTGATGAGAAGGTCCAGCCTGTGGAGAGTATTGCTTGTTCTGTGTCCTTGCACAGTGACAGTAAATCAGCTTACAGCAAAGATGGGCTTTGTACATTAACAGGAGATGCAGTTGAGCTCAGACTTAGTACTTGGCATCACTTGCAATTATTGGCCGGCAGATGTAATGTGTTAATGCTTTGGTCCTGAGCAGCTTACTAAAAATCATTAAGAAATAAAGGACAAGTCAGAGTAGCTGGCAGAGGAATCTGTTCAAAGAGAGGTTAAACAGACATCTAGTTACTCCTGTATAGCACCACGCACATGGCAAAAAAACCCTGAAAAAGCCACATGGGCTGACATCCTTATATATCTCTCCACGATCTTTATTTAACTTAATATTGACAAAAGAAAAATGTTTAAGATCAGAGAAAAAATTTGATTTGGAGAGAAATTGCTTCCTTTTTGCTTATTTTGCCCTTTCCGATGCTGTCGAGAATATGTGGGTAAGATGCTGGCATCAGTGGAGCAGCTCTTTATTATACTGTTTAACAGAAAGTCATTTTAATGCGATGGTGAGGGAGGATGTACCAGTAAATAAAACCTGGTCCTGGAAATCAGTGCCTAAGGTGGGTGTACACATCTTCCTGACTTTTGGGGGGTTTTCATCTCTGCCTGGACATTTAGTCTGACTATGAATGTTTTATTCTGCTCTAATTTTAACTTCTTTCCTTTTTAATGTTTCTGAGAGAAGCTCTTTAAAATACATCCCTGGAGGTTCTTTCCCTTGTGACATTATTCCATTTTGTTCTTCACAGAAATCAGGTTATCTCCTTCCTAATTAGATTTTGGCAACTTTCTTTTTCTTTTTTTTTTTATTCTTAATGAATATAAAATTCTGAAAGGTTGGGCTTTTGCTAAAAGCCTATTTTGAGAAACAGTCCCTCTGAACCCTTACACAACTTAATCTCTTGGTTCATTATCTTTCCGGCTTTGCTGTCCTTCTCCTCACCATGGTATCAACCCATCTGGGTACCACATAAAAGTGTAAAAATTTTGTACATATTCCACTGTTTAAAGAAATCAACTGAAAAAAACCCAAACAACCCCATAATTCTAGGATTGTTTTCCTGACTCTTGTAATTCTTGAGCATTTTAGAAAGGCATGCATGCAAATTTTAAGTCTAAGTACTTCACTTGATACAGGTGAGGTAAAATTTGGGTGTACTGATATACAGAGCTATTCTAATGAGTAAAAAACCTACTGCAATGTTACTGCTCATTAGGAAGAAGACAGAAATAATTTTTCCTGGTTTTTATTTGTATTTCTCTTGGGATGGTTTTCATTAACTAAGTACATCATCGAGTTCCAATAATGTTATAACAATAAAAAATGACAAATGTGTGAAAGAATCATCTGTATCATGAAGAATGAAATATTTAGCCACATCCATGTCAGGAAGTGCTAAATATTGTCTTGTAAATAGATAAAACTAACATGTCATTCTTCTGAGCTTTCCTAGAGGTAATGTTTCTTGTCCTTGTTCTGTCAGGTGATATTGAAAGTACATGAAATCATAAGCAGAAACTTAGATGGGTGATAAAAGTTTCTGTTTTAGCAGCAAAAGGTTTTATAACCGCATGGTGAAGACCATCACTTTTATATAAATTAATGACTTGAGAAAAATGAATGTTTGGGAACAGGTCAGTTAGTTAGGTCCTATCTATTCTTGATCTAATATGAAGATCAAAGAGAAGTTAAGGTACAAGTGGCATTGCCTTAGTACAGGTAGACTTGCCACACAAGCAGACATGTTTCCAGCCAGCTTCCATTTGGAAATGTGATGCCTGTGACAAATGACTGTTCTAAATCTCCTTTTCTTTAATGAATCCCCAGCTGACTTGTTCTCCTCTTACACTAGCCTCCTTGGTAGGTGAAAAATAAGGTAGTTTGCATACCTGGAACTAGCTCAAAGACTGATGATAAATAATTTCAAATCACTCTTTCTAAAAGGATTGTAAATCTAAAAATCTGAAAGGATGGACATGTAGGAATACGAAAGCTTAAGCTAGCTGTTGGACTGCCAAAATGCACTTCAAAGCATGGAGATTTTGTATAGGTCAATATGTTTAAGAATGTCATTGACTCTGCATCTGAAGCCATCAGTGAAACATCAGAGTCACTGAGGTCATATGGATATTGGCTTCTTATTAAAGTCTTTGATCAGAAAGGTGGTGGTTCTGTTTTTTTCCAGCCTTCTTGTTATAAGCCCCAGGAAAATAGTATGGGAGCATGTCCTGGGTTCAGCTATAGCAGTCATTTTTTCTCCTTCTCAGTAGCTGGTGCAGTGCTGTGTTTTTGACTTTCAGCCTGGGAACAACACTGATAACACCGATGTTTTTAGTTGTTGCTCAGTAATGTTTACTCTGACCAAGGACTTTCTCAGTCTCATGCTTTGCCAGAGAGGAGGGGAAGCCAGGAGGAAGCAGAGGCAGGACACCTGACCCAAACTGGCCAAAGGGGTATTCCAGACCACAGCACGTCATGCCCAGTATAGAAACTGGGGGGAGTTACCCGGAAGGCCCAGATCGCTGCTCGGGTCGGGCTGGGTATCGGTCGGCGGGTGGTGAGCGGTTGTGTCCTTTTCCCTTGTTATTCCTCTTATCATTATTGGTGGTAGCAGTAGTGGTTTGTATTATACCTTAGTTACTGAACTGCTCTTATCTCAACCCATGAGAGTTACATTCCTCTGATTCTCCTCCCCATCCCTCTGGGAGCAGGAGGAGGAAGAAGTGGGGGAGTGAGTGAGCAGCTGCGTGGTTCCGAGTTGCCGGCTGGGCTTGAACCACGACAGAGCAGATGATCAATTACACTTACTCCTTGGTGGCATCCGTGTGGACTCAAAGTTCTTGCTAAGTGCTGGCTGGATGCCTGGCAGATGGACACAAAAGTGCAGCTTAGCTCCTTGTTGAGTTGTATTTGAAATCAACATCCTTAATTGAAAGTCTTTATCTTATATTATTGTTCAATTCTGGAATTTTCAAAATTCAAATACAACAAAGTTCTCTGAGATTTAATGTGATTTAGGCTCCCATTTGAAAACCTCCATTTTTAAGTGTTACCTTTGCACGGAAGTTTTATTTTCTGGTGGGATGAAAAAGAATTAGATAAATGAAACATAAAGTTGTACATGGATTTAACATTTACTCTGAGGTGACAGATTGAATTGGATTGTATTATCTCCTCTCAGCAACAAATACAAAGCTAAGAGATGATCAAATTTCACTGTTATTCAACATTTTAATACATACAGACATCTTAAGAAACAAAAAAGTAATACATTCCTCTGCCTTTCCAAAGTTCTCTCCAAGCTGAACGTAGTAACCACAGCTTGGGGAAGACACTAGACTTGGAGCCTAGTTAATGAAAAGTCTTTGGCCATTATAAACACTTGATCCCAATGTGGGAAATAAAATTGACCAAAAGAGCAGTAGTGGAGAAGTATATGGTTCTAACAGAACTATAATCACCTTCCATTTTATGTAGGTTTTTGTTTAGCTGGTGCAGAAATGGCAAATAAAATGGAATATATGAGCCCTCTCAGGAACTGTAGATGCTTTGAGTTTAAATGGCATGGGCTGTAATTGTCCACAATATCATTAATTTAGATGTGGTACAGAAAGTAACAAAACAAAAGTAGTAAATCCAGCTTGTATCAATTGCACTTACAGCTACACAAATTTGATTATTCTTTATGGGAGCTGTGCTTTCCCAACGCTCAGACTAGAAAAAGTATTATTTATGTTAATTGCATTTGCTGAAATTACATGACTAACCAAACAAATTATTCCATCTTGGATAGGAAAATTCTTTTAGCCAGGGGCAAGAATAGTATCAGGAATGTATTTACCAAAGTCAAGCTCTGACGAATAACCCAGAGCTAGTAATTTAGAGAAAGGAATAATATGAGCCCTTCAAAGTGCTTCTATTTTTTGTCAGTTTTATCTATCACCTGCCACAAAGGAACTCTACTTGCTGCCTTCATCACTGTGTGATTCATGGGGTCATTTTACTATTTGAGTTACTCTGAACTGGCCAGTTTGTGTAGAGCAGATTTCAAGGGAACAGTCCAGACTTTATGAGGGGGAGTTTTTCAGGGAGAAGGCAATATTACTCATTTCAAAGGCACTCTGCAAGCCTGGCCTGCCTAGCGCAGTATTTATTCATAAAACTGGAGAAGGTAAGAGACAGTCCACTTGAGAAACATACTGCTGTAATATAAAATAATGTTGAAAGCATCTTAATATTTTTATTCAGTAATATTAATCACTTTGAACGTTTTTGTTGCTGTATTTCTGCAAACACTGTTAACCTCTATATTTTTACTTATAAAAATGCACTGGACAAAATGCTAAAAATATTATGTTTATGTTGGCCAAAAGAGCAAGATAAAATGACCACTTTATGAGATTCAGAAGCCATGATACAATATGACATAAGCTAAGGCAAAGCTTTAGGTGTGCTGGACAATATTTATGAGATGTACTGCCTTTATTGCATGTAATATGACCTTCCCTACTCCTTCATCTTTCTACCCTTAATCTTAAGGTGAGTTTTTAAAGAATATATATGTATTTGAGCTCCATTACTCTGTTTGTCTCTGCCACTGGTATAAACAAAAGTAGAGGTAAAATTGCCTTCAAAACCTCCTTCCCTTTCTATTATAGAAACATCTGGTGTCTCACGTGGTGGAGGAGAGTTCCAACTGTGCAAACCAAATGAAATGCAAATTTAGAGATGTAAAACATGTTTTGTTTAACACATATAGGATTTATTTTGTTTTTAAGGACTGTTGGTGTGAATGTGTATGAGGATTTTATTCACTGTTTTGGTTATCTTCATTTATCCTACCATTGTGAAACACTGTGAGCTTTCCATCATCAATGAAACCAATTGGATTTTAGGGATCTTAATGCAGTGTATCTGGTGCTTAAGGCAGCACTAAGATGCTGGCATGTTACAGCCAATGCCATATCTCAGCCTAGCTTTGAGCTGCTTCCCTCCTCTTCAGCTTTCATTTCTGTATAGCTCAAGCAGTGACTGGCTTTGTTGTTAGACAGCCCTTGGATTCAGTTCTTCAACACATGTAGACACATCCCGCAGTCTCAATGCAGTGATTTCAGGTCTGTATCACAGAATCATAGAAAAATTTAGGTTGGAATGAACATCCAGAGGACATCTGTTCCAGTCTCCCCAACCCAGGACACAGCCAGCTTTGAAGGAGGATCCATTTTCAAGCTTGATCTGGTCCTTGTCCAGACAAGTGTTCAGTATTTCAAAGGCTGTAGATTTCACAGCCTCTCTGGGCTTCATTCCATGCTAAACCTCACACATTCTGAAGAATTTTACCTGAGTGTCTGAAGCAATTTTCCTTGCTTTAATATATGTCCTTGACTCAGCCATTTTAGTCTAACCTCTGAGAACAGTCTGTTCCCTGCACAGATTTCCTCTTGACTCCCATTGCTCCATTGCTTTTCAGAGTAGGGTCTCCATCCCCACCAGACCTTGTTTAAGGCTTATTACCTTAGCAGCCATGTTAGTAATGATGATCTTGTCCCACTTTGTCACATATTCTATCTTCTATCTAGTTACTTATAGTTAAATAGCCATTTAATAGCAATTCCTTCCTCTTCCTAGGAAATACGTGGTGTTATTATAAGAATGATGGGGAAAGACTTTTTAGCAGGGCCTGTTGCAGTAGGATGAGAGGTGATGGTTTTAAACTAAAAGAGGGGAGATTCAGGCTGGATGCGAGGAAAATGAGGGTGGTAAAACACTGGCACAGGTTGCCCAGACAGGTGGTGGATGCCCCATCCCTGAAGACATCCAGGGCCAGGCTGGATGTGATTCTGGGTAACCTGAGATAGACGAAGATGTCCCTGCTCATTGCAGAGAGGTTGGACTAGATGAGCTTTGAAAGTCCCTTCCAACCCCAATGATTCTATGATTTTCCAATTTTGCTTCCATTAGGGAGGAGAGGAACAGATCATCCCTCACATTATATTGCAACAGGGTTTGCATGAGAATAAAAAACTGTTCTTCAATTGCACTGGTGAAACCTGGGACAAGCCTATGACCTAATTTCTCAGTTCAGCGTAGGATGACTCCTCTTTCTACTTCCTACCACGTTGTGCCTACAATCACCTATATACAGGCACAGATAAATCAGGGATTCTTACAGTGCAGACTTTGCACAGGCAGAAAACAGTTTCAAGAAGTAGCAGAGGTTTTTTCCTAGAGCACAACTATTCCTTGAGGAGTGCTGTAGTAATAAAACATAATTAATCATGGGTCCTTATCAACAAAATATTTGCCATTAAAGTTCAGGCACAATTAGTTGGTTTCCCTCCTGTGTCTTCTCCTGTGTTTTAATAATCTGTACTAGTTTTATTTCTCATGATCCAACTAGTCTCAGACTAAATTAAACAAACCACTAGGACCTTAATTTACCAAGCATTACATCAGGTATCTTTGTTTAATTAAAAATACTTGAAAGATTCTAACTAGAAAAGACAGATACTATTAAACAAAGGAAATGCTATCTAAAAAAGTAATTGCTCATTTGATGTGGGCAGTTCAGGTTAAGTATCTCAAAGGAACACCCATGTATTGAAATTTTGACATTTCAGCTAAACTACTGTTTCTAAAAGGAAGAAAGATTTTTCAGTAATTAGATTCAGTAATATCTAAATACATTATGCAAGTTGCTTTAGCTGAGGTGTAATTAATGCTCTGCCTTTTTTATGTATTCAAGCTGACACCTAAATACGCTTTAAGCTAAGACCACACACAAATGTTTCCAGATTTATCTTTTGCAGTTATGATTTAGTCTGCTGATAATTAAAAATCATATTTAGAGGAGAGTTTGAAGGTGCAATATATGGAGGGCCAGGCAATCAAAATGGTTTATATCCATATCTATATATCAAAGCTTCTTCCAGAAGTTTCCAAAATACTTAAGGAAATATTTAAGTGTGTGTATAAGGGTTGTGTGTCTGCATCTTGTATAGCAATTACTTAGTATAACCACCTCTGATACTGAGTCAGTTGCTCGTTTAACAATGCATTTAACACCTTGCTGCAGTTCAGGATAGAAAGTGAAGGAGACTGTCACTTGGCCTGAAACTTCAGGGAGAGGTAGGAAGAGGAGCCATCATTATCTGAACAGAATCAAAAGCAAGATGAAGATTGACATGGATATTTTTGCAGATGAAGTTCTGTGATTCCAAAGGTCTGTCTTTTTCCCATTTTTTAAACCTCTTTCAAAACAAGACCATGTCTGCTAACTTAACAGCTCAAAACATCATCAGCATTTTTTAGCAGGCACTCCAAGGGATGAACTGGCAAAAAGCAAGGTTAAAATCTGTGTGTTTTCTGGACACTATTTCATATGCAGCCTCAAAAAAGCAAACTCGTCCTAAGTGCTCCACAGTTATTTCCTTATACTTAATCTTTTATCTTTTATGTCTCATGTTCACACACTTAAATACAACCCTTTACTTTTTAAAATGCCATGCACAAAAGTTAACAGGGAATAGTGTTCACTGCACAAACTGGACTTCCCCTGGCCTTCTGGTTTTGCCTACATGGACCTTTTATAGCAAAAAGTGAGCATCACAACAAATGGCATAAAATATTCGTATCATCAATGCATTGCCCTGACCCTACTGACCCAGATCAAACACTACTTTTCTAATCCAGCAGCTGATGAGACAGCCATGCCAGACTGAGGGTGCAGGCTTGAATGCTGACTTTATCTGTATTTCAAAGTAGGCAGCAATCATTCCCATTTTAGAACCAGCAGATAAATCGTGTGGCATCCATTCTGCAAAGGTTCACCTGCAGGATGAGCAAAAGCACAGATTCTGTTATAAGGAGGAAATGGAGTCCAGGTAGATGACAAAGTCAGTTTTCAATATAGGGATTGTTTCTGCTTTATTTACTTCCAAAATTCTTAACTCCTAATTGAGCTATTAATAATTGCATGAGAAACACCACCACAGTGGGGAAAAGTCAAGGATCCACAGCAGATGGCATGAACCATTCCCAAAGCAGAGAGAGTAGCTCTAATATGGACTGCTTGACAATTATGCTTTTAGAAACCAAAGATACTTTCAGAGTAACTAAACAGTTTAATTATATAATTGTTTATCCATTCACTGTGGTATATTACTGTGCCTGACTAGAGGGCCTAGCCTGCATAATTCATTGTGGTCACCAAAATGTGTGCTATAGTAGAGCTGGGTGAAAGCTGTTCTTTATATAAAGAAAAAAAACCTTTTGCAATTGTAACTTTATTTGAAAGTACAGTTTTAATGAAGCTATTACAGTTACAAATGCAGGATGCTTTATTGATTTGGATTAATTGTAGGCAAGAATAGAAATTCAGAATGTTTTATCATTCGATTTTAGCCTCTGTTTAGTTCTGCCATCTCTATTTTTGTTGTATATAAAAAAATTAACGATCCCCTTGGTGGCATTTCCCTTTTCACCTGCTCTATCTTCAGACAAGCTCCAGACATCTTGAAACAGAAGAAAGTTTAGCCTCCTCCTGATCATGAGCAATGGTATCAATAGGAACAATTTCTAAAGCAGTAGTAGATTTCACTGGATAGCAGGTTTAACTGGATTTAGATGGGATCACTCCTTGAAAATGAAATATGGATTTGCAGATCAATTGAGCTTGCTCCCTCTCAGTTTGTATGTCAGAATACAGTTCCTAAGTAATTGGTATTTGTACATGTCTCCCTTTCAAACACCCAACCTTACAAATGAAGAACCACCATGATATTCACAGAATGCCAGGCATGGTTTCCCTAATGAGGTGCTCTAAGTCTGTAATCACTGCTGAAAATGTTGGTCTATGTTTAATCAATTTTATCAGATGTTGTAAGACAACAGGACTTACCACTACCAGTTTTATTTCCTTAAAAAGGGACATTAAATCACTGTCTCTTGGCTTATAACCTATTAGATAGAACTTAATTTTTCATGACAAATTCAATAAAACCTAATTTTAGCTTCAGATATGAAAACTGATACAAATAAGCACAAACAGATATGATGTCATGTATAATTAGCTCCCATTTACGTCCTCAGTCCTTGTGGGAAATCCACAGGAGGACTGTAGTTTCTTATAACTTCTTAAGAGATTCTGCCCTTATCATTTGCACTCATATTTAGGAATAGAAACTTTTTCCATCTGATGGTGACTGTGGTATGATAGAAATGCAAAATCAACTCATGGAATCCAGGAGGTGGTCTGGGTGAGCTGCAGTGCTATGGATGACTGGAGCTACCAGGGGGTTTAGTGCTGGTCCAGGTGGCAACACTGAATCTTCTCTGAAGTATGTTGTCTTCAGTCCTTAAAATGGGAACCACATTGACTTTACTACGATCACAGCAGATGTTCATCTGAAAGCTGCTGGCCCAGGTCTTCTCTCCCAAGGCAGAACTGACTGTTAAGTAAACCTTTCCTGAGACAATCATCTTTCTGGAAACCCTCAGTGACAAAGACACCACAGCCCTCTCTGGTGATCTCTTTCCATGCCCCACAATCATTAATCTTTTCCTCTTACCCTACCTTGAACAACTTCATTGCAATTTAAAGCTAGTGCTGCTTGTCCTTATAGGGTGTTTAGGGTGAGACACCTCTTCTCCATTCATTAGTTTATTTGAAAATCTATCATGTCTACCCTCACTCTGAAGCAGAAATGAATTCCAGTTTGACAGCCAGTGAGTAAAAACATGTGATGCAATCAGTTAACAGACTTCAGAGGAGAATTACCCATAATCAAGAATATGAACATCTCTGACTTTTATAGCCAATGACACCAGGTCCAAATTCCCATTTGGAACTCTTGAACTACTTTTTGTGGAAACCTTAGGCACATTGTAAATCTGATATTTGGCAGTCTAAAATATAGTTAAGAAATAATGAAATAATTCTTAACTATGAGGGTGCTGAGGTGCTGGCTTATGTTGCCAGAGAACCTGTGGCTGCTCCATCCCTGGAAGTGTCCAAGGACAGGTTGGACACCTTGAGCAGAAGATGATGGAAGTACCAGGAAGGTAGTTAAAGCCTTGGAAGAATGGAAAGAGACAGGATGGGGCTGGAAGCAACCTGGTCTAGTGGAAGGTATCCCTGCCTGTGGCAGGGGGGCTGGAACTAGATGATCTCTAAGGTCTCTTCCAGCTCAAACCATTCTGTGGTCTGACATGTTGCTATGAAAAAGGATCCTTTCTTTTGTACTTCCCTACATTCATGTATCCACTAAAGCCAAAGGATTTGGTAGTTTACTGCCAGGTCAACATAACACATCATAAGGTATCACACTCCAGCTAAGTAACAATATCAAAACAGGACAATCAGCCCTGTGTATTAGACTTCACAATAGATTTCACAGTTGCCATACATACATTTGAGAGACTTTAAAAGTCAAAGATAAACAGTTATTGAGTGGAAACAGAAAGCGGCTTAAATGTGGCATTACCTCAGGTGTGCACAGTGCTAAGCTCTGTTTAAAACTGCCATGCAGCTGCATCTGTCAAACAAACTGGTACAGAACATCTTGCTAGGCAAAGTAAATGAGAAAAAAGATAAACTACAGAGAAGATTATTCCCCCTGTAGATTCAATTTGATAAGTAACAGTATATTGAAGTAGGATAAAAGAAACAAAACTTCAATTGTAGGAAGCGAATGGAAGAATCTGGCTTTGACATCTATATCTTCTCTGATGCGTTTCTACCACAGCCTCCCTTGGTGAGCACATAATCTCCCTGTAAACATTGCAGGACTGCATATTGGTGATGTTAGGGGATTGACGTGTGGACTTTTTGCTTCTGTTTGTGCCTTCTCACAATGCCAGATTAAAACACCATCTATATAAAATGAAAAAGAATTATGGCAGAGAAAGGAGACTGCACAACCTCAGGTGAGTCAGGGTGAATGTGAACACATTCTTCACCAGCGTGCCCTATCTGTTAACCTGGAATAACAGGTTAACGCTGCCATTCTGGCAGTGATAAAAGGTGCAGACTTATTTGCTAGATGCTAAGAGTAGTGATTCATTTTACTTAGGTCTTGAAACAGATGTCAAAAGGGTTTAGGTCACTAAAGGTGTATGATGTGATGTATGATGCTGTGTATAAATGCCAATTATTTGAGTTGTCAGATCTACAGAGAGAAAGATCAGCAAAAGGGCCTGCAGGGAAAGCTGAGGAGTAGGGGAAAACGGGAGAAAAGATGAAATTATACTAAACACAACCAGCCCTAGGCTGATGACACCTTGGAAGAGCAGCTCTTTGCCTCGGTGGGGACAGAGATCAAGGTCCCCATACTCCTCCTCCCCATGCATGCTTCTGCACTGCTACCTCCATGCTGCTTCTGCAGCCTCTACTCACTCATCTCCCATAAAGTCTGGCAATTCCCCACATCTCTAGACCTACACAAGAACTAGTCTGTGATTTGGTATTTACCGTGTTAAAAAATAGACTGTGTGATTAATGGTCCTTGGTTTTTCTTGTTCCTTGTCAATGACTTTTAAACACTATCAGATTAATAAAGAATTGATATATCAGTGACTAAAATAGTGTTTGAAGAAATGAGGGCAATGTACTAATCAGAACTCCATTACATGGAAGCTGAAAAATTATGACCAGATATAGGCCTTGAACACTTGACTCCTTCTTCTTCTGGTTTGCTTTAACTGGAAATTCAAGAAAATGATTTTCCCTTTGGATAACATTGTTCAGATTATGTTTTCATCTGTAAGAACCAAAAGCTATACTAAGATTATGGGAAATGGGGGTCTAACCAGTTTCTTCAAGGTCTTCATCAGACTAATCATACTGTCTGGAAAACTCTTGGATAGGGAACAGTGTAAAAATCTGGGACAATGGACAGAATTCAAATAAACCGGAAAAAAAGCTCATACTTCTTGCAGCTACTAACTCCTCTCAAAGAAGAATCTCCTAAAGATTTATTCTTTTCTGTTAATACTGTGTTATCCTGAAATCATCAACAAAGGCTCTGCACTATTATTCACATAATAAGTCATTTTTTAACAATTCTAGTTAATTTAAGATTGTCTGCAAATAGTCACATTCTAAAAATACACACGGACAGCATCAGTGAAAGAAGCTGCTGGTTTACAAGGCAGTTGAGTAGCAGAGTGATAGCTGCTGCATGAAACACTGCTGGCACCAAACTAGACCTGGTATCATGGTGAACCAGATTTTCTGTTATTTGTGTCCCTCTCCCAGTTTTTGTTACTGTGTAATGGATCACCAGGCAATTATCTTCGTTACCTCCATTGCCTATTTCTCAGGAATGTTTGGGAAAGTTTCTTTTTTGACATGTAGTAACTAGCACTCCTTATGAAAATATTCACATCATGATGTACATAGAGAGAAAAGCCCATCAGCATCTTTAAGGAGTACCTGTGAGCATGGAAGTTGTGCAAAGAGGATCGCACAGAGGGAAGCAGAGTCTCCTGCTGCAATCTTGAAATATGGATAGTGTGCTGTCTGACACATCATTTAAAAATAGATGGAAAGGATCCTAAGGAGCCATCCAATTTATCTTTCTGTCATCTTCTATCTAAACTAGCTGCTCATTTTTTGATTCATCTTCTCTGAGCAACTTTCAACAATACAGATCCTCCCTTCATTTATTTTGTCCTTTTTATTTCTACCCCCTACCATCCCAGGCAATGTCTTTTATACTTTACCTTTGGCATACCAGGGAAATGAAAGCTGAAAGAGGTCCTTGAGGTCACCTCAGCTGATGTCCTTGCACATCATACCTTGCAAATTACAGAACCAGTTTATTTTGTAGCTGTGCAACAAATCCAGGCCCGAAAAGACCAACCTACACTCGATCCCATTACAAACCTAAGGGAAAGATAATATTTTTGGCAGCTGGACACTAACTTTCATAAAACGCATTAAAATGTAGCCCAGGCATTTCTGTTATTTCTCTTTAGACCTTTTAAATACGCTAAAGTGCTATTGCAAAGAAAGCATTTAGAACCTGTATTCTTTAAGCACAGCAATATGGCTGTTTAAAGTATAGTCTGTATTGACCAGTGGGATGGCTTATAACTGCTCTCAATGAGTTTGTTCCCAAAGTAAGTAAGTCTTTATTCATGTTTTCAGGAAATGTTCAGGCAGAGTATAGGCAACCCAGGTAAATAACTTCTGTTTAATCACAGTTCCCTCACTCCATTGCTTGCTTCTCTCCCTGAACTCTTTCCTTGACACTTTAATGTTTATTTCATCAGTGGACTTGATAGGATGCAGTCTGTATTTCTAGCTTGAACCTATTAAACAGAAGTGCTTAACAGCAGCAATAATTTAGAAGATAGATAGGGAGGCAGGGAGTGGTGACAAGACTTTCTGAGCAAGTGCAAGATTAAGCCAAGCAGCTGTTTCACCTAGAGAAAAATGTACCGCAGCTCCAAGCTGATGCAGACCCGAGTGTTGTTTCAGGTCAACATCCGCTGTTTTCAGCAGAGTCCTATTCAATATGTGATTTATCTTGGAAAACAGGCTTGTTCTTGGTGATGATTTCTTTTTTCGACCATGTAACATGCCTGTTGCAAACATATAGTTGCTTTCTGTAAATGTGGAAAATGCCACACACCTCTTGTACATCCAATAAGATCAAATAAAGCTAATTTAAACTGTGAATTAGTACTATGCAAAGGTGAAATTTATTTGTGCTTAATAGTCCAATATCCAAGTGTGCAACTTGGAGTGTTACCAAACACGTTAATGTCTCAGTCACTCAACTGCATATTTTAAATCACACAATAGAAGTTCCTGTTGCCCTTTATCCTTGCAAAGCCTAAATGTCCATGCAATAATAAGTTTGCTTTTTTCCTGAGCTGTATAGTTTCAGTAAAACTATGAACTGAATTCTTATTACAGAATCTTCAACGAATAATAGGTAGAATGTCAGCACTACCCACATTACTGTCTGCAAAGCTGGCAGTTAAAAAAAGCTACTGAAAACAAGCCCAAGAGTTTTTGCATCAAAAGCTGAAGAAATCCAACTTATAAACAAATGCATTAAAAAACCCCGATATCTCTTTTTTACACTTACTCATTAGAATATAACTTCCAATATCTTTATATAGTGGCTGTCATTTGTTCTTTTAAAAGTTCAGCAACTTTTGTGAGATATCATTCTTACAGCTGAGGCACTTCTCTTGATATTTGATATGACACAAATGCATCAGGCAGACTGGAAGGATTGGCAGGTGCCATATCAGAGCTCCAGTTTGACACAAATTGGATGGGAAGTACTCTTTGTTTGGAAGGAAATGAGCACTTTATTTTTAGTTACTCAAAACCACTTGTTAATTGCTGGTTTTTCTGATGTTCCCTGTTAGTCCATATAACTGACAATCCAGGAATTTGCTGAAAATCATGGATTTTTAAGAGCTGAGCATTGCTTTTCTTCATATTTGCTAAATAACTTCTGGAATTCTCAGGTTTACTTTTAACTAGTGATGTCTGGAGGCTGTTTTTTAGCAAGATGTGAAACTGCTAGGTTTGAGGTTTAGTAACAAATCAGATACACTGGTCAAATTAATTCAGCAGAATTAACTTTCAAATCTATTGTAATGCACCCACCAAAACAATCGTTGTGACCAGAACTGCTTCATTCTTCCATCCTATGCATTTTCCTTCTTGCTCAGTTATTGCCTTTGTCTGATGGTAATAGTGAGTTGGAGGCTGCTTCTCTAGGACAAGATATGTGAAAAAGGGATTTTGAGAAGGTCTTTCGTGATGACCAATGTGCCTCATCCTGCTTCTAAAATTTTGACAAGCAAGAAATGGTTACAAGGAACGTGGAATTTTTCTTCCTCTTCCTACACTAATGCAGGTCCTGGATTTGTTGTTCCCACAGGTAAGCTACAAAAATGATGGGGTTTTGCTTAGTCCACAGCTAAGGAGTGGGTTGGCTGAGTTGCAACAAATCTGTTAAAAATCTCTGAAAACTCAGAGACGTTTATAGACTTTCCTGAAGCCGTTGTTTATGTGAAATACAGGCATATTGGTTCTTCAACATCTACAGCTGGAGTGAAGTAAAAATCACACTCATTTGCATGCAGGGGTTTGTGCATCTGTGAATTCCCTAACCTCCTCCTCTAATAAAACCCATGTCATGTGGCTGTTTGCAGACAGCAGCAAACAAAACAAGTTGCAAGATGGGGTCAGACCAGGATTTGGAATTTTGCAGCACAATCATACATTATTTTTCTTCAATTGGTTGCAGCAGCTGATTAGCATTGAATAAAACCATTTCCTGATTTGAAATTATACTCTGCTTACATTATTATCTATTTATGTCGTTGGCCATACCATATTGTAATAGTTCAGCTGCAATTAGATGTGGCTTTGTTTTCTCCTTTATGCTCACTGCAGATGCAGCTTCACAATGAGCTAGTCTGGAGTGCTCAGAGAGTCCTTGTTTCTGCTTAACATCTAAACAAACAGAATTTGTCCCTGTAAACCCCTCAAGTCTGACAGGCAAGCTCAGTATGGAATTTGCTACATCCTAGCAGTGGTGGTGTCTAGTGACAAGGAATGCTGCCTTGTTAGTTTTCCTTTGCAGCTAATTTCTTAAAAGTCATCCCCATACTGCATAGAATGGAAGCTTTACCAAATAAAAAGCAAAAGTTTAATTTGCCTGGAAAATATTCCTGCTTTTTGTTCTATTTCACCTGTGAAAATATAAAAGTGCCTCAACTCTGAAAGAAGTGGCAGAAAAAGCGTGAGCAGGAATCAAACCTGCCCCATGCTAGTAAGATCAGCACTTTTCTTCCTTTTGTGTGCTTTATTGAAGCACTTAAAAGAATTAAATAAATATAGCATCTCCTGAAACTACAAAGAAGATTATTGGTTCAAACATAAGGGGGAAATTTAGGTTAGATATAAGGAAGAAGTTCTTCACAGTGAGGGTGCTGAGGCACTGGAACAGGTTGCCCAAGGAAGCTGTGAATGCTCCATCCCTGGTGGTGTTCAAGGACAGGTTGGACAGAGCCTTGGGTGACATGGTTTAGCTTGTGGTGTCCCTGCTCATGGCAGGGGGTTGGAACTAGGTGATCTTAAGGTCCTTTCCAACCCAAATCATTCTGTGATTCTGTGATTCACTGACAAGTGTAATAAAGCAATTTTCAGTAGACAGTGGCTTCCCCTTACTTGTTTCTGTTTAGGACAAGAACAGAACAGCATAATCTGACCCTTTTCTTCGGTTGTTTCCATACCCTCAGTTATCTTTGGGCAAGTTTGTGCTACAAGCATGAACTTGAACCACATTATTTGCAACCTACTGGAAAAGTTATTGAGAAGCTAAAAATCAGGATGAGCTTCTAACTCTTCTTGGCAAGTATTAGTGAAACATCCCAGTGATCACTACTGGGATGGTTCATAACTGAGGGCAGAAAGAAAGTCCTGATCACAGAGAAGTGCCTGAAGCCTGGTTTTACAGCAGAGTGTTGCTCTCAGATTTATGGTAACTGTCTCTGGCTTCTTCCCAAAATGCAGCATTTTTTCGACTAGGAAATTTAATGCACAATGCATTTGCTTGCCAAGGTAGATTTCACAGTGAATATAAAGCCTCCAGTAAGGTAGAAAAAAAATTTATGTACAAGATAATGGGAAAGGGTGAGTGAAGTCCAGGAATTGTAACACACAAAACCAATTATTTTGGATGTGAAATAAAAAGCAAAAAGAAAATGGTAAAGTGCATTTTGACCTTAGAAAACCCCTGCATAAATTGCTGGAACAAAAGAATTCCTCCCTATATTCACAGTTTTCTTATTCAAAATGCTTCTTTGGGCAAGGAGTGCTTTACAGTGATTAGATGAGGGTAAGGGGGACACAGAGCCTGCAGATGATTTTGTGTCTTCACCCTTATTATGCAAGATGCTTTTGTGTTATGGATGTTTGCTGTTACCATGGGATGCCTGGTTTAAACACAGATTAGCAAGGCTGTACTGTGCTCAGCTAAAGCACCTCATGGAACAGTTTTCCAGATCAAAGCACGCCGTCGGGTCATACTCATCACCTCCCCATCTCTTTACCTCACAGCATCATTTATGCTACTCTCTGCATGTTACCTTTTCTTCCAGCATTGAAAACAAGTGGGATGTGATAGGCACCCCTCCTTTCGTCCCCATCCACCCCTTTATGTGCATTATTTTGGGGTCTCACTGCAGAGTCTTGATTTTATTCAGTTAGGCTGCCACTTACCCTTTTTCCTCTTAGACTGATGAGTTTCCATTATATATGCAATCTCTGTTTTCATTACCAAACTGTGGTATTTTGCACTGTCACATTTGGAGTGATGATATGTCGTGACTATGAGCTTTCCTTTACAAGTGTCCCTTGTGAAGAGCTCCGTCAGCACATCGATCTGTCTTTCTGACTTTATTTCTAACCATCTCAGAATCTCAGCACTTCACTGGGTTTTTGTTAGCAGTGAACTCTGTCTTGAGGTGGTAGTCAAATATAAGCTTTGAGTTTCTTGTAGGTATATATCAGTTGCTCAGTAGTCTATATTTTTCACTAGTAGAAAATAAAATGTCTCAGTTGAAGTCAAACGAGGAAACTACAGTGCAGATAGAATTTTTGAAAACTGAATTCAAAAGCATAACCCAGTGCTCCCAGTCTTTCCCAATTCCAGTCTCTGGAGGAAGATTGCTTCTAATTAGAGCCTGACTCCAGAACTGAACACCTTATTTTTAACCTGTTCCCAGTGCGGGCAATGTAGATAGAGCCTGACTTGCAGGGTGCTAGTTTTGAACAGTCTGGACTCAAGCAAGTCCATACCAGTTGGTCCAGGAGGGTGGTAAATCCAAACACATTAATGTTGCAGAAAAAAGCCAGGCTGGGTGGGGAGGCTCTGCATCTTAAGAAAGCACTGAGATCCCAGGGATCGTGTTATAATGCTCACTGGGCTGTGAAAGCCTGTTCAGGTCTGAGCATCCTCATGGAATCACTTCCTATCGCTCGTTTAACAAAGGGCAGAAAGACCTGAGGCTGCCTACAACCAGGGGATAAAACGCACACAGCAAAGTCATTTTACTAAATAGATTATTGTTGGAAAGTATGATTTCAGAGTGACAAGTATTTGTTGCAATTTCAGGTCAAGAGTAGACAATAGCTTCAGCGAAAGATGAAAATTGAAATTTCCTTTAAGTTAAAATAATTCCTATCTCAAAACCATTGGTCTAAACCAAGGCAACATGGTATTACTCAGCCTTTGTACTGTGTAGTGGTCCCCATCTTTCAGAGGAAGGACAGGGAATAGCTGACACTTCATTTCTTGGGGAGCTGCCTACAGATTTTTACATGTACTTCTGGCAGTCCCAGTATAGAAATTCCCTGATCCATTCGAAGCACATAATTATTCTGAGGAACCTACTGAGGTTAGAAATGGAAAAGCCTAAGGTACAGAGGACCTGCTGGGCTGGCATTACATGCCCAGCATGCAACCAGCACATGGAGACCACAGCATTGTGGCCAGCGCTGAGAGCCCCGTGGCTGCTGGCTGGAGCCCATTCATGTACATCAGGAAAAGAACAGCCACAGCTGCTGCTTAGAGATTGGCTGCTGGTTGGGCCCCATTAATGTACATAAGAAAAAGACCAGCCACAGCTGCTGCTTAGAGATTACTTTGAGGGCTGCTTTATATGGTGTCAGCTTCTAAAGCCCATGTTTATTCAGCCCTACTTGTAAAGTCCATGATGGTTGTATTGGCTGTGATGGGAAATGAATGAGCACTTGCAAAGAAAGCCTTGACTGTGGGATGTGACTGTTAAATCAAGCAATCAATATTCATTTTGTTCTTGGTAATTGCCCTGCTCTTCTCCGAGCAATGGGAATGACTTTGGGAGGTGGGCTTTTTAAAAGTGTTTCTCAAAAGCTTGCAATAGAATCACTTCAAAACCCCAACACTAGTGAAAACAATAAAAATATCTTTCCTTTTTTTTTTTTAAATGATATTTGCATTTCCTTGTATTACTGCTCACAAACAGCTTCTGTTGTGTTTCCTATGGATTTATAAATGTATATGTAATCCTTAAGCAAAGGTAAAGATCCAGTGTTTATTTATGGAAAAAAATGGTTCATCAATTTGCATCACTTTAAATCCTTCCAATCCCTCCTGGTGTTAGAGAGACTTCCTCAGAAGTCGGGTATGTCTCCCGTGGACTTATGCACTGCCCCAACACATACACTCCACTATCCAGAGCAGCTTTGCTTCCCAGCACAGCTGGGTCATTTTAAACTAGATGTCATAATGTGTGGTAGGAGCTGGAGATAACTGGAAGGGGACTATAAGCCTACCTTATAAGTCTGAGTCCTATGAGGCAAAGGCCATGCTATGATTCCTGAAGGAAAAACACAAGGCTGCAGGATTCCATCTTCACTTTTCTGAAGCTGTCCATGATCTCAAAATCTTGAATTTTAATGACTATATTACCAAGTGCACTTTTTCCTTGTTTTTCAGCTCATAAAGAAACCTGCATGTATCCAGATGTGTAAAGGTGAGATCATCATGTCTTATGATGGGCAGTGGTGAGGCCTCATTTGGAGTTCCCTCTATTATTGTGGGCACAAAAATGGGCAAAGGAAGATATATGCAAGTTGGAACAGGACTAGGAATAAAGAGTTTGATTTATGGGTGAAGGCTAAAAGAGCTTTTATTTTTGAGCACAACAAAATTACTTTTGTGAGGGAAACCAGCTCCTCCCTCTGGGCACATCTAGGTAGGGTGAAACCAGTACAGAAAGCATGGGACCAGCACATTAAGAGCAGGGCAGAAGAACAGGCATGAAACACCATGCCTGAAGCTGAAGGACTGGAAGACTACTGATGTTTTCATCCTGCCTTTCCATCAGGGACCATCATTTATGCAGGTAAAGGGGGAGCCTGGGCTTAGAGACAGCTGGTGTTGGAACATGCTTCTTCAGGAACAGGACTTGGCAGCTCCATCTTATCATACCCTGCGCTGCTAAGGGGCACTGGCTGTAGCCTGGAGCAGAGATCTGAAGGGTTAGTCAGGATTTTTACATTTATTTGTGGCTGCAGAGAGCAGAAATTTACAAGTGCTCATGATAAACATGTTAAACCTCCCAGCTGCAGATTTTTGTTAGACAAGAGCAAAGAAAAAGGGGTGAGAGAGATTATAAGCAAGGGAATCCTGTTGTGAGAGGAAAGATGCTGTCATATCTGATTTACTGTTACATGCCTAGTCCTGTTAATGTGTTTCTATTGCTTTCAGAGACCAAAGTAATCGTTACAGGGACTGGAGCAGAAAAACACTTAGTAAGACCTCATCTATATGCTACAGATACAGTCGTGCCTGTGTGGCAAAGTCATGTCTGCATACAAGTGTCTTTTTAGCGATGTATTTTGGGAAAATCTAGGTACCTTTCTCATACTGCTTTATTGAGAAAGAAAACTGTGTGTATCCAGGGAACCAGTGAATGGAGCAGCAGCAGGGGGTCCCTGTGATGGGCTCCTGGCCAGTTTTGTGGAAGCATTATGGGCTATTTGAGTTTTCTGGTAATGAAAAATCCTGGCCAAGCATATTGTATTTCAGCGATCCCCATTAGGCTGGAAAGCATGTCACAGCCGTGCGCAGTAGAGTCATCCACGCTAGGCAGGATGATGTGTGATTAGTTGCCATCTCTACGGGCATGAGCATAAACTCTCTAGGTTCTACTCTCTCAATCTGGCAAAACAGGTGCCTTTTTGTTCATGGATATGGACAGAGACATCTGTCAATTAACTTCAGCCTTCACAGCTCCCAGCTCCCAGACCAGCCCTCAGAGAGCCTTCCTCTCTGAACAAAATCTCTTCTGGAGGGAGAGGGCCAGCAGATATTTTGTCAGGTTAATTAAATCCAACAGTGCTGCCAATGTTGTAGCTGTCAGAAATTACAAAAGAATCAGACTTGTGTAAGCCTGGAGAATCAGAGAAGTATTTTATGGCTTATACAACCCCCTGTAAGAAGAAAAAAAATCAAAGCAGGGGGCCAAAATGTCTAAATCAAAGAATTTTTTCTGGCTGAATCTTCCTAACATCTTGGATGTGAGCCTGGTGGATGTTCTTCTCCACAGCAAAGTTGTACTGAATGCAGTGAATTAACTTACGGTACTCAGGGGCAGACTGAGGAAACTTCACAAAAGGATATTGGAAAATTCAAGGTCTCTTTGGTGAGACAATGCTTAATATACTTAATGATGTTAGTGTTAAGTAGGAAAATCCTTTACTGTCCTGAGGCCAAAGTCGCTTTAATAAACGAGAGAGAAGAGGCAAAGATGTTGATCCATGTCTCTCCTGTCAGCCTGTTTAATTAACATGGAATATTAACTAAAATGTTGAGTAATCATCTCCAGTAAGTGATATGGAAATCTTCAGCTAGACAAAATTCATTGACATAGAGTAATGTATTCATATTGCATGGAAATACTCTGGTGGCTCCATGTTTTCAAGCTTCTTTCCTTTCTTTTTCTGTTCATACTGACAAAACCTCATTCCTGAACATCAAGTCTGGGTTCATCATTGTAATAGCTCTAATCCTAATAAATGTCTCCTTATGCTAGAGATAGGGTGGGTTTTTTTATTTCTCTTCCTTTTATTGACCTTTTCCTTTGTCAAATGTTACTTATTTTGCATTTAAAAAATCATGAGCAATATTTGAAAATATATTTTTCTTGGTTCTAACCCTAATTTTCAGATTTCAACTGTTCTGAATTTTGAGTTGTATCTAAATTTTCCAATCACGACTAATATTTGGCATATTTTGTGAATCATTGTAGACCAACTCCTATAAAACATTTGGGTTTTGGCATATGTGCAAAAAGTGTCAAGATTTTAGTTGTGGTTAAATACATTTGTACTTAATTTTTGTGCTCTCTGAGTAACAAATGAATTTACTTCACAAAATCTTATTTCTTGTGTAAACTCTCAGGAGGAATCTTTAATGAGTTACTGTTTAAATCTGCGGAGCTGAAGCTGGACCTCCTTCAATTTACGCAGTGGTTGTTTCTATACCTTAACTGCCAAATTGTATTAAACTCTGCTAATTCGGTGGGTTTGGGCCATTTTGGAGGGAAAGTGGTGTCTTTCTTTTAGCTTTCATTAAAAAACCTGAGATGAATTCCTAATGTCCATATTCATCCATGCTTTAATGACCAGATAAGGAATTTATAAGTCTGCTTTTTTTGATGTGAATTGCATGTTCTCAGAAATGCTTGAGAGGAGGAGACTGTTCCAGAGAATATTCATGTTATGCCTTTTTTCCAGATGTCTGTTTTTTAATGTTTGTAGAAGAAACGAGAATGTAATTTTGTAAAATAGACACGGGGATTCAAAAAATCTTAATGTCTATATTTGTTTTCAGTGACATTTCTGTCCAGTTGTTCCTGGAGACTTTAGGGAGGATGTTATGAGCAGAAGCATTGGAAATCCCACATAATGACAAAGTGATAAAAACTAGCTGTAGTGTGGGGCTACCTTTATGTTTTCTATCATGGAATTTCACACCAAAAAACAAAGAGAGAACTGACTGCAGTTACAACAGGGCAGAGAGAGATGTCAAGCATGGAAAATCCAAGCTCTCTTTGAACTGAATAGAGGAAAATAATAGAAAAGATAAGTGAAACCTTTAAAAATCACAGGCATAACAAAGTGCCCTTTAAATAGGAACTATTTCATCAGAATCTTCTGGAAATCTCTGTAAGATTCCTAAGCAGACAGGGAGTAACTTTACAGCTACACCATACAAAGTGCATGTGGTAATGTTTTCTTGCCCTGCCTTATACCTACCCTTTCTCCAATCAAAACTGTGTGGTAATGGACTCCTTAAGTCTCAGTGCCACAGAGGTAAGAAAGAAATATATATCTCTCTGTGTGTACATATATATATATATAAAAATAGATATTTGAAATCCAGATGACTGGAAATCACTTGCATTCACTGTCGTAACATCTACAGTCCTGTATTATATTTTCAGCATAAAAATAGTAGTTCCGGGGCAGAAGTTAACTCAGTGTAGGTCTGTGTCTTTCAGAATAAACAGCAACAAATGCCCAGATAATAGGTCAAAGAAAGCACTTGGGTTTGCAGTGTTACAGCTATGCCTTTGATCAAATTGAGCTCCATTCATTTGGGTGTCTGTGTTGACAGTGGGCTCCTGCAAAACTTTAAAGTGCCTTTATCTCTGTGCCAGTTCAGCAAGAAATGAAAAAGTGCTCAGACCTTTGCAAGATCAACCCTTGGCAGGCCAATTAAATGCCTGGATGCAATACTACAGGTTACTGAAAATGTTTGCTGCAATTTGTTTTTATTGCATAAAAATTGATGGATTTTTCCAAAGTCGTCATGTTCATCAAAACCAACCTGTTCTAATTAGACAAACTTCACTAAAGAATAGTTGATGTTCATTTGTTTCTGGTGCCATCTGCTTTTACTGCTACAATAGACATTTCTGGGAAATTGAATATGGTAATGATCTTTTTTTACCTCCTGAGTAGCACAAACTTATTTTAACATGTCTCTGTCTGAAAAGCTGATCAAAATAAAGGAGAAAACAAACATGGAAGAAAAATGTATCTTTCACTGATGACCAGCTACTCTAAATAGTTTGAACTTGCTTTGTATTTTATTTCCCAAATACCTTGTAGCCTTATGAAAAACATCAAGTAATCAATTTTTACTACTTCTAGGGGATAAAGGATCTACTGTTTGTGTACGCTGTCAGCTTTCCTCTTTAGACTGATGAGGATCAAATGGCCTTTATGAGAATGTAATTTAAGAGAAACTCTTTTTGTCTGCTTGCACTCGAGTACATATTCAAGCTGCTTCAGCTGAACATAAAATTTTTTGTGAAGCTTCATTGGAATTATTAAAAGGGGAAATTATTTTTCTGTTTTATTTAAACGTATCAACATGAAGTAGAACAGCTGAACTGTAGTAACTTCCTGCAGCCAAGGTTATCAGGAGAATAATCTAACCCTTTAATATAATTTGATTTTAACTCTGAGTAGATATTGTGCTGTCTTCTTTAATGAGAGTAAGCTCCTTTGAATCATCATGGTCAGACTGTTTCCTGTGTTTGTATCATCATTCTTATCCTTGTATCAAAAAGAAAACTGAACAAGGGCAGAATGTCATTGGCTTATTATACCCTAGTGTCAAAAGGTACAATGAATAATAGAAAGAAGGCAGACTGACTATTTTGGAAACAGTTTCCTATATCCCAATGTACAAGGTGAATAATGCAAACTAAATGCAAACTTTCAATGAAAGGACAAGAGGGACTGTCTCACTTTCTGTCTGAGACGTGGCAAAATGATTATACCTGAAAATTAGTTTTAAGAGAGGACTCAGTTGGCAGAAGCTGCCTTGAGCTAAATAAACTACAGCTTAGTTCAGCCAGGCTCAAGAACTTGGAAAAATAGTTTCTCAATCCTTCACACAGAATAGGTGCTAAAGATATCTCCTGATGGCAACTGTTGAATAACAGCCCAATCTGACATCCTCTCAAGTCAAAGACAGCCCACATACCCAGTCAGGGTACATATGTATCTGTTTGGGAATCACCTTACTGCAGTTGTATCTTCTATTACAATAATCACATTCACTTTTAAAGCTAGCATCACTTGCCAAAAGCCTGAAATTCACAGATGAATAAACTAGTCCTTCATCCTCTAATGAAGGAGTTCCTCACAGGTCTACATCAAGATGTTCTAATCAATGAGGTCTATGACTTGGTGTTGATTTTATCCTGCTGAAGATAGATGGGGAATACTACTTCAGAGAGTCATTAAGCTGCCAGCTAGTATCAGGTATTTGAAAGCAAACCCATAAACTTCTAAAAATATTATACTTCTGTTAACTTTGTCTGATAATGAACATTTAAATATACATAACTCAAAACCTGATGACTACTTGCAGTACTGTGTACAGTTCTGGTGTCCTCAACATAAAAAGGACATAGAGCTGTTGGAGCAAGTCCAGAGGAGGCCATGAGGATGATGAGGGGGCTGGAGCAGCTCCCATGTGAAGACAGGCTGAGAAAGTTGGGGCTTTTCAGCCTGGAGAAGAGAAGACTATGTGGAGACCTCATAGCAGCCTTCCAGTATCTGAAAGGGGCCTATAAGGATGTTGGAGAGGGACTCTTTGTTAGGGTCTGTAGCGACGGGACAAGGGGTAATGGGTTCAGACTTAAACAGGGGAAGTTTAGGTTAGATCTAAGGAAGAAGTTCTTTACAGTGAGGGTGGTGAGGCACTGGAATAGGTTGCCCAAGGAAGTTGTGAATGCTCCAACCCTGGAGGAGTTCAAGGCCAGGTTGGACAGAACCTTGGGTGACATGGTTTAGTGCGAGGTGTCCCTGCTCATGGCAGGGGGGTTGGAACTAGATGCTCTTAAGGTCCTTTCCAACCCAAACCATTCTATGATTCTATCATGCTATGACTACAGAATGAAAATAACAGGAAAGGACCATTTTTTCCCCCTTTGTAACAGCAAAAGAAATCATTATTTGGAAAGATGAAAATATACATAGCTGTGCCAAACATCAGACCCTTTCTTTGCTCAAAGACCCATTATAGTTCAGCGTATGATAGTAACTTTACAACATTAATGAATTCCTTTGAGGAATGTACTTTTATCTCTCGTAATAAATGCAGTCATCTAAATTGTTGAGTTCAGGGTTGTTTTTTTTTCTTATTCTTCACAGTGTCCTTAGAAAAAAGATCTTGGGATGTTCTGTAGAATTCAAGGTTTGGCTGTATTAGGTTCTTAAAAATGCCAGCCAAAATTGGCCATCATTTTTTTTTGTAGACTTTGAAATCCATGCTTGGACATGTAAGTGGCTTGGTTTCAAAGACGATTCCAGTAGAGATCTGTGGGACCATGCTTTATATTTTGACCATTTTTACTTAGATTACCAAAAATGCAATTAGATTAGTTTTGGCAACATTAGCCATAGTGTTTCACAAGCTTTGCCTGCAGTATGCAAACAACTGTGTCTGATATTCTCAAAACACTTTCCACAAAACATGATGTCTTATTTTTCTCTAAACCACCCCATGATTTCAAATAATCAGAGCCAAATCTGATAATTTGAGAAGAGATTCAGAGCAGCCCTGCGGAGAAGGACTTGGGGGTGTTGGTTGATGAGAAACTTGACATGAGCAGGCAGCCTGCGCTTGAGCCCAGAAACCAACCGTATCCTGGGCTGTATCAAAAGCAGCGTGACCAGCAGGTCAAAGGAGGTGATCCTGCCCCTCTACTCTGCTCTCGTGAGACCTCACTTGGAGTATTGTGTACAGTTCTGGTGTCCTCAACATAAAAAGGACATGGAGCTGTTGGAGCAAGTCCAGAGGAGGTCACGAGGATGACAAGAGGACTGGAGCAGCTCCGTTATGAAGATAGGCTGAGAAAGTCGGGGTTGTTCAGCCTGGAGAAGCTGCATGGAGACCTCAGAGCAGCCTTCCAGTATCTGAAGGGGGCCTACAAGGATGCTGGGGAGGGACTCTTCATTAGGGACTGTAGTGGTAGGACAAGGGGTAATGGCTTTAAACTTAAACAGGGGAACTTTAGGTTAGATATAAGGAAGGAGTTCTTCACAGTGAGGGTGGTGAGGCACTGGAATAGGTTGCCCAAGGAAGTTGTGAATGCTCCAAC
>NW_009932265.1:47066-49020 GCF_000696875.1 Nestor notabilis | reverse complement strand
CTGCTCATGGCAGGGGGATTGGAACTAGATGATCTTAAGGTCCTTTCCAACCCGAACTATTCTATGATTCTAAATCTCAGTTCTCATGTTTATATTTAGAAACTGAAATTGTGTGGGTTTTGAAATCTTTGTGATTTATCCCTCTAATTTTTGAAAGCGAGAACCAAGGTCCAGAGCAGCTGTGTTCTGTTCTGAAGGAATTACTGTGCTTTGTACTACTTTTCTTTCTCAAATAAATTTTCTATGGTTTTGGTGCAAACTTAGCTCCCTTTCCTGCTGTCTATAAAGAAGTCACATGCAGAATCTTATGTTAATTCTGGGTTTAGCTTGAGTTCAACTAACTTTAAATCTAGCCATATAGCATTTCAATTTAAGCAGGTTATTTTTAAGCCGATTTAGACTGCTGACCTAAACGCAAGTCCCTGATCCTGTACTAATATGTCCAAGAATACTGGACCCTACTTTAAGCCATGTAAGTTCTTTGAAAGTCTTAGGCAAGTCATTTGTTTGGTTGGTTTTGGTCTTCCGCAAGTCCTATACAATTATGTCTTCTTTATATCTTCATGCCCTCCACTGGATGCGAGTGCTGTAGCCTAGACAGCTGTACCGCAGCAAAATACAATCATGTGTACTCAGCTGCTCTCTGCTCCAGGGCTAGGATCCTCTCCTCCCTCACTCCCCAATGTGGTTGCATCTTCTTTTAAGAAAGCACAACTTTTCCATCTCTCACGCATCCTCACCATGGCAGCAGAGTTGAGATTTTCAAGCAAATAGTCTCAAGAGAGTTTCATTGTTCTGGTTGGTAGAACAAGGTATAGCAAGCTCAGGTTGCAAATGAATTCCTTTTGCTGTCAACTGGTGCAAAATCTTTCTGCATTTCAAACAGTCTGTAGCAACTCAGGACATACACAGTCAGTTATATCCCATTTCTGACTCGTTCTATACTTCATCTTTTCTTTGTGGCAGTCAAGCTTGGTAGTGATGGGATTTACTAATGCAGATGAATGTGCTTTGCACTCTTCCAGTGTCTGACCCTTTAGTGCAAGTATTATTAAAATATCCTGAAATCCTCCCTGTCTCTTCCATCAGTTTCAACTTCTGACACAAATATCCATTAACAGTAACTACATTAGTGTGTAGAGAAGAAGAGTGTCTTACACATATACACATGATCAAAATTACATGTCCTCATCCAGGGAAGATCTTGTCACCCAGAGGCCGAATTGTTTTAGAGGAATTTAATTTAATTTTCTATAACTCTATAATTTAATATTCTGTAGCTCAGTTTCACAGCTGAAAAATGGGAATGCAATATGAAACCCTTGCTTTGTTTAAGCTGCTGTGTGTCTATTATTACATGTTTGTACATCTAGATGCTGCTTTCATATCAAGTCTTTTCCTGTTATTTTGATGCTGAGCTTTACAAACAGAAAACCAAATGCATGACTGGATATTTTGGAGTCATTGAAAAGAGAATCTCTGTCACTAAAAGAAAAAATATAAGGCCATAAAGCTGGAGTATTTTGGGTGATTACAGTCATTAATAACATGTCAATCTGCATCCTTCTGTTTCAGGAAATAGAGGGGTTTAATAGTCATCCATTTAGCCACTCATACTTTTCAGGAAATCCAGAGCTAATTATTAGAAATCATAAGGTTTTGTCCAGGCTCAGGGTTGCCTCATGTGGAGGAGAAGATAAATGTGTAGCTAAAGGACATCTTGATGTATTGTGCTAAAACTTAAGCATCCCAGTCATGGGATACGTTCGGAATAAGTAATCTCAAAGCCTGAAAGCTAGCAAATTAGATGAGTTCCACAGCTGCAAAATGCACATGCAATATCAATTGCTTGCTTTCCCTAAGCTACTGTGACTTGATTATTATGTATTTGTATAACTAAATGCTACCTTCATACAACAACAAAAAAACCTAACTTGAAAAGCAACAAGGTAGA